>NW_027464690.1:392500-595000 GCF_043290135.1 Rhipicephalus microplus | reverse complement strand
GTCAGGTAAGGTTAGGTTACGTTAGAATAGGTTAGGTTAGGTTACGTTAGGTTAGGTTAAGTTAGGTTAGGTTAGGTTTGGTTAGGTTAGGTTAGGTTAGCTTAGGTTAGGTTAGGTTGGGTTGGGTTGGGTTAGGTTGGGTTAGGTTAGGTTAGGTTAGGTGGGTTAGGTTAGTTTAGGTTAGGTTAGGTTAGGTTAGGTTAAGTTGGGTTGGGTTGGGTTAGGTTAGGTTAGATTAGGTAAGGTTAGGTTAGGTTAGGTTAGGTTAGGTTAGGTTAAGGTATGAAGCGTCGTAAAACCGCATTAAACAATGTCACTTAGTGAGATGCAGTGTTTTTCACCTTTACAAGTTGGGAACTGTGATATCTAATGTGAAAGCGCTTGAAACCGTCGTAATGTTGTAGAAAGCAATGTAAAGTAGCAAGTAAAACGTTTTCTAACGATAGAAGTGCGAAGGTCATGTTAGGTTATGTTAGTTTAAGCTAGGTAGCGTCGTGAAACTACCAAAAACAACGTCATCTAACGAGATAGTGTTGTTTTATTGCGAGTACGAAACTGCGATAGGTGAAATGTTGTGAAAGCACACAAAACGGCATGAACAAGCCAAATACTGCGTGTTGTACCGTTACAAGTGCGAAACTGCTATGTTGTGATATTCTCGTTAAAGCGCATGCAAGCATCGTGAAACCTTAAAGAACGATGTCATTTAGCGAGATACAGCGTTCTGTACTGCAATAAGTAGGTGAAAAACTGTGAGGTTATGCAAATATCCTAATTGTGAACGAAACAGTGTAATAGAGCGTTTTTTAATACAAGTGCGAATGTTAGGTTAGGTTAAGATATGAACCGTCGTAAAACCGCATTAAACAATGTCACTTAGTGAGATGCAGTGTTTTTCACCATTACAAGTTGGGAACTGCGATATCTAATGTGAAAGCACTTGCAAACATCGTTAGGTTAGGTTAGGTTAGGTTACGTTAGGTTAGGTTTGGTTAGGTTAGGTTAGGTTAGGTTAGGTTATGTTAGGTTAGGTTGGGATAGGTTAGGTTAGGTTACGTTAGGTTAAGGTATGAACCATCGTAAAACCGCAATAAACAATGTCACTTAGTGAGATGCAGTGTTTTTCACCTTTACAAGTTGGGAACTGCGATATCTAATGTGAAAGCGCTAGAAACCGTCGTAATGTTGTAGGAAGCAATGTAAAGTAGCGAGTAAAACGTTTTCTAACGATAGAAGTGCGAAGGTTATGTTAGGTTGAGTTATGTTAGTTTAAGCTAGGTAGCGTCGTGAAACCACCAAAAACGACGTTGTCTAACGAGATAGTTGTTTTATTGCGAGTACGAAACTGCGATAGGTAAAATGTTGTGAAAGCACACAAAACGGCATGAACAAGCCAAATACTGCGTGTTGTACCGTTACAAGTGCGAAAGTGCTATGTTGTGACATTCTCGGTAAAGCGCATGCAAGTATCGTGAAACCTTAAAGAACGATGTCATTTAGCGAGATACAGCGTTCTGTACTGTAATAAGTTGGTGAAAAACTGTGAGGTTATGCAAATATCGTAATTGTGAACAAAACAGTGTAATAGAGCGTTTTTAGATACAAGTGCGAATGTTAGGTTAGGTTAAGATATGAGCCGTCGTAAAACCGCATTAAACAATGTCAATTACTGAGATGCAGTGTTTTCACCATTAAAAGTGGGGAACTGCGATATTTAATGTGAAAGCGCTTGCAACCGTCGTTAGGTTAGGTTAGGTTAGGTTAGGTTAGGTTAGGTTTGGTTAGGTTAGGTTAGGTTAGGTTAGGTTAGATTAGGTTAGGTTGGGTTGAGTTGGGTTAGGTTAGGTTAGGTTAGGTTAGGTTGGGTTAGGTTAGGTTAGGTTAGGTTAGGTTACGTTAGGTAAGGTTACGTTAGGTTAGGTTAGGTTAGGTTACGTTAGGTTAGGTTAGGTTAGGTAAGGATAATTTGGTTAGGTTAGGTAAGGTTAGGTTAGGTTAGGTTAGGTTGGGTTGGGTGTTGGGTTGGGTTGGGTTAGGTTGGGTTAGGTTAGGTTAGGTTAGGTTAGGTTAGGTTAGGTTAGGTTACGTTAGGTTAGGTTAGGTTAGGTTTGGTTAGGTTAGGTTAGGTTAGGTTAGGTTAGGGTATGTTAGGTAAGGTTTGGTTAGGTTAGGTTAGGTTAGGTTGCTTTAGTTAAGGTTAGGTTAGGTTAAGATATGAACCGCGCTAAAACCGCGTTAAACAATGTCACTTAGTGAGATGCTGTGTTTTTCACCATTACAAGTCGGGAACTGCGATATCTAATGTGAAAGCGCATGAAACCGTCGTAATCTTGTAGAAAACATTGTAAAGTAGCGAATAAAACGTTTTCTAACGATAGAAGTGCGAAGGTTCGGTTAGTTTGAGTTATGTTAGTTTAAGCTAGGTAGCGTCGTGAAACCACCAAAAACGACGTCATCTAACGAGATAGTGTTGTTTTAATGCGAGTACGAAACTGCGACAGGTAAAATGTTGTGAAAGCACTCAAAACGGCATGAACAAGCCAAATACTGCGTGTTGTATCGTTACAAGTGCGAAACTGCTATATTGTGATATTCTCGTTGAAGCGCATGCAAGCATCGTGAAACCTTAAAGAACGATGTCATTTAGCGAGATACAGCGTTCTGTACTGCAATAAGTTGGTGAAAAACTGTGAGGTTATGCAAATATCGTAATTGTGAACGAAACCGTGTAATAGAGCGTTTTTCAATACAAGTACGAATGTTAGGTTAGGTTAAGGTATGAACCGTCGTAAAACCGCAATAAACAATGTCACTTAGTGAGATGCAGTGTTTTTCACCTTTACAAGTTGGGAACTGCGATATCTAATGCGAAAGCGCTTGAAACCGTCGTAATGTTGTAGAAAGCAATGTAAAGTAGCGAGTAAAACTTTTTCTAACGATAGAAGTGCGAAGGTTATGTTAGGTTGAGTTATGTTAGTTTAAGCTAGGTAGCGTCGTGAAACCACCAAAAACGACGTCATCTAACGAGATAGTGTTGTTTTATTGCGAGTACAAAACTGCGATAGGTAAAATGTTGTGAAAGCACACAAAACAGCATGAACAAGCCAAATACTGCGTGTTGTACCGTTACAAGTGCGAAAGTGCTATGTTGTGACATTCTCGGTAAAGCGCATGCAAGTATCGTGAAACCTTAAAGAACGATGTCATTTAGCGAGATACAGCGTTCTGTACTGTAATAAGTTGGTGAGAAACTGTGAGGTCAAGCAAATATCGTAATTGTGAACGAAACAGTGTAATTGAGCGTTTTTAGATACAAGTGCGAATGTTAGGTTAGGTTGACATATCAACCGTCGTAAAACCGCATTAAACAATGTCACTTAGTGAGATGTAGTGTTTTTCAACATTACAAGTCGGGAACTACGATATCTAATGTGAAAGCGCATGAAACCGTCGTAATCTTGTAGAAAACATTGTAAAGTGGCGAGTAAAACGTTTTCTAACGATAGAAGTGCGAAGGTTAGGTTAGGTTAGGTTAGTTTAAGCTAGGTAGCGTCGTGAAACTACCAAAAACGACGTCATCTAACGAGATAGTGTTGTTTTATAGCGAGTATTAAACTGCGATAGGTGAAATGTTGTGAAAGCACACAAAACGGCATGAACAAGCCAAATACTGCGTGTTCTACCGTTACAAGTGCGAAACTGCTATATTGTGATATTCTCGTTAAATCGCATGCAAGCATCGTGAAACCTTAAAGAACAATGTCATTTAGCGAGATACAGCGTTCTGTACTGCAATAAGTTGGTGAAAAACTGTGAGGTTATGCAAATATGGTAATTGTGAACAAAACAGTGTAATAGAGCGTTTTTAGATACAAGTGCGAATGTTAGGTTAGGTTAAGATATTGTAGCGATGCTGAGGCAGACAGGCTAAAAAACAAGCAACTTTATTAGGGCGAACTTGTGCCCATAAGCCTAATGACTATCGTCGTCGAGTCCGAGTAGACGAGAGGCACAGATTCAACAACTTCCTCTTTCTCGTTGTTGGAGCGCACGAACGCGTGACGCATGCCAGCCGGGTCTTGCTGGTGCTCTTGCCATGATGATTGCGGCGGCTACTTGGACGTGGCTAACCTGTCGCGGCATTATCCCCCTCCTCAGACGCATCGTCCCGATGCTTGAGAGAGTAAAATGATACATGCGCCCTCTCACTCGTTTTCCGACGATCTGTCGTGATAGGGCTTCATGCGGACTACGTGTACCACTTCCGTGGTATTGCGGCGTCTTGAGCTCACGTGTCCCGCGGATCGGACTTCATAAGTGACGTCGCTGATATGGTTGAGTACTTCATAAGGGCCGAAGTATCGACAAAGAAGCTTTTCAGAGAGTCCGCGGCGGCGCACTGGGATCCATATCCACACTTTGTCACCGGGATGATAAAGTGCGTCACTGCGTCGCTTGTTGTACCGACTAGAGTCGACGCGCTGTTGACGGCGTATTCGGTATCTTGCCATTTGTCGTGCTTCTTCGGCTCGTTGCAAGAAGTCATCTAAGTCAGGTGGATAGCTGTTTTCGTCCTGTAGGGGTAACGTGGCATCCAGTGGGGTGGTCACTCTTCGGCCGAATACTAGTTCAAAAGGGGCAACGTGGGTTGTTCCTTGAACGGCGGTATTATATGCGAATGTTACGTAGGGTAATATTTCATCCCACTGTTTATGTTCAACATCGACATACATTGATAGCATGTCGGTCAGAGTTCTGTTGAGGCGTTCGGTTAAACCATTCGACTGAGGGTGATACGCAGTTGTTCTTCTGTGATCGGTATTTGTCATGCGCATCAGACATTGCATAAGGTCTGCAGTAAATGCTGTGCCCCGATCCGTAATAACGACGATGGGCGCACCATGTCTGAGCTCTATGTTGTTCACAAAGAACTTGGCGACTTCGGCAGCTGTCGCACTGTACAGAGAGTCAGTCTCAGCATAACGGGTCAGATAGTCCGTAGCTACCACAATCCATTTCTTGCCTGCACATGATGTCGGGAAAGGTCCTAGAAAGTCCATGCCAACTTTTTGGAATGGGGCATCCGGAGGGTCTATTGGATGGAGAAGGCCGGCTGGTTTTACGGCTGGAGTTTTGCGCCGTTGACATTGACGACAAGTTTTCACGTAGTGCTGCACTGATGCGAGCAACTTAGGCCAATAGTACTTCAGGCGAATCCTTGCGAATGTTCGGCTCACACCCATGTGGCCGGATGTTGGCTCGTCGTGGCATGCATGCAGAATTTCCTGTCGCATGGCTGTGGGCACGACTAGTAAAAACGTTTCGCCATTAGGTTCAAAGTTCCTCCTGTAAAGGACACTTCCTCGAAGGCAGAACGTGGAGAGCCCTCTGGAGAATATGCGAGGTACTTGAACGTCGAGACCCTGCAGGTGTTGTATAAGCGCCAGCAAATCCGGGTCATCTCGTTGTTGTTGAGCGATTTCGGATGCGTCGACAACGCCTAGAAACGGGAAGTCTTCCGCTTCTGGTACACTTGGATCGACGGGAGAGCGTGACAGGCAGTCGGCATCACTGTGTTTCCTTCCAGATTTGTATACGACCGTAATGTCATACTCCTGCAGCCTAAGGCTCCATCTGGCTAGTCGACCTGACGGATCCTTGAGATTTGCTAGCCAGCATAGAGCATGGTGGTCACTGACAGCTCTGAACGGTCTACCATAAAGGTAGGGTCGAAACTTATTTATTGCCCAGATGACTGCAAGGCACTCTTTTTCAGTAGCAGAGTAGTTTGCCTCAGCTTTTGAGAGTTTGCGGCTGGCATAGGCTAACACTTTCTCTTGACCATTTTGCCACTGAACCAGGATGGCGCCGAGGCCGACATTGCTGGCATCGGTATGGACTTCAGTGTCAGCCGTCTCATCGAAATGGGCAAGTATTGGTGAACCCTGTAGCCGTTTTCTTAATTCATCAAAAGCTTTCTGTTGTTCGCTTTCCCATGTGAAGGGCACGTCGTTTTTCGTTAGTTTTGTAAGAGGTTCCGCAATCTTTGAAAAGTTTTCCACAAATCGCCTATAGTAGGCACATAAACCCAAAAATCGACGCACTGACTTTTTGTCTTTGGGTGTAGGGAACCTCTGAACAGCGGCTGTCTTTTCTGGATCAGGACGAACACCGTCAGAACTAATGACATGTCCAAGGAATCTCAGCTCTTCGAAGCAGAAGTGGCATTTTTCGGGTTTTATTGTCAAGTTTGCTGACCGGATGGCTTGTAATACAGTGCGCAGTCGCTCTAGATGTTTGTCGAACGTTGCAGAGAATACCACCACGTCATCCAAATACACTAGGCATGACTGCCATTTCAATCCCGCGAGGACAGTGTCCATCATTCGCTGAAACGTCGCTGGCGCGGAACAGAGGCCGAATGGAAGCGCTTTGAATTCGTAGAGGCCATCTGGTGTTACGAATGCCGTTTTTTCACGGTCCCGCTCGTCTACCTCTATTTGCCAATATCCGCTTTTCAGATCCAAGGAGGAGAAAAACTTTGCGGATCGCAGCCGATCTAGTGTATCGTCAATACGTGGCAAGGGGTAGACATCTCGTTTAGTTACACTGTTGAGTTTTCGGTAGTCGACACAGAATCTAAGCGTGTTGTCTTTCTTCTTAACGAGCACTACGGGGGACGCCCATGGACTATTCGAAGGCTGGATGACATCATCCGAAAGCATTTCCTCCACTTGCTTCTTAATGATTTCCCGTTCTTTCTGTGACACTCGATATGGATGCTGGCATATAGGCCTCGTGTCGTCTTGCGTTATAATTCTGTGTTTCGTAATTGACGTGCGCTGGACCTTCGAGGCAATTGAAAAGCAATCAGAGAATTCTTTTACTAAGGCGTAAATCTGTTTCTTTTGACTCTCCGGAAGGCTCTGGTTGACGGTCACGGATGTGTCGATGTTGCAGGCCACTGGTCTAGTGGTTGACGTGGTTAAGCTGCATAGTTCTGTCGCCATACAGAAGTCGTGTAAATAGGCAATAGCCGTGCCTTGAGCGATGTGTTGAAGTTCATTGGAGAAATTCGTAAGTAGGACATCTGCACGGCCATTCGTCAAGTGAACAAGACCCCGAGCTACGCAGACACCTTTCTTCAAAAACAGCCCTACATTTGTATCCGCTATGCCTTCGCGGTTGTAAGATGCGTCATTCTCTACGAGCACCATTATGCTGCAGCGTGGTGGCACAGTTACGTCATCATGAACAACGCGTAGAGCAGTTAGGCGTCCCTCAGATTCCTCTACAGGTATAGCTCGTTCAGTCGAAAACGACACGCTGGACCTACGCAGGTTAATTACGGCGCCATTAGCTCGCAAAAAATCCATTCCTATAATGAGGTCTCTTGAACATTCTGGTAGCACAATGAAATCGGCAACGTAAATAAAGCCCCGTATTTCAAGTCTTGCGGTGCATCTGCCAAGGGGCGTAATAATGTGACCACCTGCCGTGCGTATCTGCGATCCACTCCACTGTGTCACAACTTTGTTTAGCTTCTTCACCATCTTGTGACTTATCACTGAATAATCAGCACCGGTGTCGACTAAGGCATTCAGCTCCCATCCTTCTATTCTCAACCGCAAATCTGAAGTAACGCTTTCGTGGTTGCACCGATTTACCGGAAATACACCGTCGTCGCCCTCAATCCATATTGGAGGATCTTCGTAATTGATGTTATCAGCGGCCTCACCTCCACAGGTCGCTTTCTTCAGTTTTCCGGGAGTGGACTTGGTGAGCGATGACCAGGCTGCCTTGAAGGTGCACGTGGGCTGGATGACCGGTAGCGCATAGGCGATGGTGACCGTGACCGACGTTGGCGTAGAGGTGGCGAGTTCTGGCGCGTGGCCAAGTACTCCTCAATCTCCGCTGGTCGCTCGCCGTTTCGGGGGCACGGTGCATACGAAGGGAAGCCTCTTAATCCAGCCTGTCGGTAAGGGCAGAATCTGTACAAATGACCCGCTTCGCCACAATGGAAACAAAGAGGCCTGCGCTCGTGATCACGCCAGACGTCACTTTTCCTGGGCCTAGGATCCGCATAGCGATGCGTGCTACGTGCTCCTGGGGGCAGATAGGTAGCCGTTGGTTCCCGTGGACGAGGTGCGCTGCGTGCTGTAGATGGGAGAGGAGTCGCCGCCATCGCAACTGCTGCATTGTTGTGTACTGTGGGTTGTCGGAGAACTTCAGAGTACGTTCGGGTAGGTCGAACTGGCTGCAGCTCACGCTCTGGTTCTCGTATGACCTGCCTCAGTTCGTCACGAACAACGTCTGTAACGGATAGTGCAGTTGAAGTCTGGGGCATTTGCAGTCTGCTCAGTTCTTCCCGAATAACTGATCTAATGAGCTCTCGCAGGGCTTCAACGTCGTTTCGCACGCCTCTATAGAATAGCTGTGCAGATGCGCAGTTAACATTCCGGTTGTACTGCCGAGCGCGCTGTTCTAGTGTTCTTTCGATGGCCGTCGCTTCGGAATAAAACTCAGCAACAGTGCTTGGAGGGTGGCGGACGAGAACGGCGAACAGCTCTTGCTTTACTCCGCGCATTAGATGGCGCACCTTCTTATCTTCAGCCATGTTGTAATCCGCACGCTTGAACAGACGGACCATGTCCTCAATGTACATGGCAGCACTCTCGTTTGTGAGCTGGTTCCTGGATTGAAGAGCAGCTTCCGCTTTTTCTTTTCGGTCTACGTTCGCGAACGTAGCCACCGCTTGTCGTCGAAATACCTCCCAGGTAGACAACGAGGTTTCATGGTTTTCAAACCATGTCTTTGCGAAGTCTTCCAGGGCGAAGTATACGCGACGGAGCTTCTCTCTTTCGTCCCATCCATTCAAGCGCGCAACTCTCTCGAACAGGTCCAGCCAATCTTCAACATCCTCGTACGAGTCGCCGTGGAATACTGGCGGCTGGTGCGGTTGGCTAATGAACACTTGTGCTGGTGTTACCTGAGTAGTCATTGTGGTGGCATCCATTGTTTGAATTCCCCTTGGTGAGAAGTGAAGAGGACCGAACTCAGGTGAGTCACCTCGAAGACGGCGACTTGCCCTCTGGTGTACAGGAGTCACTTCCACGGGGTTGATAGGCTGGTCGTCGGGGCTACGCTGTCTTGAGCTCGCGGGGCTTCGATTCATAACCCAGCACCTCCACCAGAAATGTAGCGATGCTGAGGCAGACAGGCTAAAAAACAAGCAACTTTATTAGGGCGAACTTGTGCCCACAAGCCTAATGACTATCGTCGTCGAGTCCGAGTAGACGAGAGGCACAGATTCAACAACTTCCTCTTTCTCGTTGTTGGAGCGCACGAACGCGTGACGCATGCCAGCCGGGTCTTGCTGGTGCTCTTGCCATGATGATTGCGGCGGCTACTTGGACGTGGCTAACCTGTCGCGGCAATATGAACCGTCGTAAAACCGCATTAAACAATGTCAATTACTGAGATGCAGTGTTTTTCACCATTAAAAGTGGGGAACTGCGATATTTATTGTGAAAGCGCTTGCAACCGTCGTTAGGTTAGGTTAGGTTAGGTTAGGTTAGGTTAGGTTAGGTTTGGTTAGGTTAGGTTAGGTTAGGTTAGGTTAGATTAGGTTAGGTTGGGTTGAGTTGGGTTAGGTTAGGTTAGGTTAGGTTAGGTTAGGTTGGGTTAGGTTAGGTTAGGTTAGGTTACGTTAGGTTAGGTTACGTTAGGTTAGGTTAGGTTAGGTTACGTTAGGTTAGGTTAGGTTAGGTAAGGATAATTTGGTTAGGTTAGGTAAAGTTAGGTTAGGTTAGGTTAGGTTGGGTTGGGTGTTGTTGGGTTGGGTTGGGTTGGGTTAGGTTGGGTTAGGTTAGGTTAGGTTACGTTAGGTTAGGTTAGGTTAGGTTACGTTAGGTTATGTTAGGTTAGGTTAGGTTACGTTAGGTTAGGTTAGGTCAGGTAAGGTTAGGTTACGTTAGAATAGGTTAGGTTAGGTTACATTAGGTTAGGTTAAGTTAGGTTAGGTTAGGTTTGGTTAGGTTAGGTTAGGTTAGCTTAGGTTAGGTTAGGTTGGGTTGGGTTGGGTTAGGTTGGGTTAGGTTAGGTTAGGTTAGGTTAGGTTAGTTTAGGTTAGGTTAGGTTAGGTTAAGTTGGGTTGGGTTAGGTTAGGTTAGATTAGGTAAGGTTAGGTTAGGTTAGGTTAGGTTAGGTTAAGGTATGAAGCGTCGTAAAACCGCATTAAACAATGTCACTTAGTGAGATGCAGTGTTTTTCACCTTTACAAGTTGGGAACTGTGATATCTAATGTGAAAGCGCTTGAAACCGTCGTAATGTTGTAGAAAGCAATGTAAAGTAGCAAGTAAAACGTTTTCTAACGATAGAAGTGCGAAGGTCATGTTAGGTTATGTTAGTTTAAGCTAGGTAGCGTCGTGAAACCACCAAAAACGACGTCGTCTAACGAGATAGTTGTTTTATTGCGAGTACGAAACTGCGATAGGTAAAATGTTGTGAAAGCACACAAAACGGCATGAACAAGCCAAATACTGCGTGTTGTACCGTTACAAGTGCGAAAGTGCTATGTTGTGACATTCTCGGTAAAGCGCATGAAAGTATCGTGAGACCTTAAAGAACGATGTCATTTAGCGAGATACAGCGTTCTGTACTGTAATAAGTTGGTGAGAAACTGTGAGGTCAAGCAAATATCGTAATTTTGAACGAAACAGTGTAATTGAGCGTCTTTAGATACAAGTGCGAATGTTAGGTTAGGTTGACATATCAACCGTCGTAAAACCGCATTAAACAATGTCACTTAGTGAGATGTAGTGTTTTTCAACATTACAAGTCGGGAACTACGATATCTAATGTGAAAGCGCATGAAACCGTCGTAATCTTGTAGAAAACATTATAAAGTGGCGAGTAAAACGTTTTCTAACGATAGAAGTGCGAAGGTTAGGTTAGGTTAGGTTAGTTAAGCTAGGTAGCGTCGTGAAACTACCAAAAACGACGTCATCTAACGAGATAGTGTTGTTTTATAGCGAGTATTAAACTGCGATAGGTGAAATGTTGTGAAAGCACACAAAACGGCATGAACAAGCCAAATACTGCGTGTTCTACCGTTACAAGTGCGAAACTGCTATATTGTGATATTCTCGTTAAATCGCATGCAAGCATCGTGAAACCTTAAAGAACAATGTCATTTAGCGAGATACAGCGTTCTGTACTGCAATAAGTTGGTGAAAAACTGTGAGGTTATGCAACTATCGTAATTGTGAACAAAACAGTGTAATAGAGCGTTTTAGATACAAGTGCGAATGTTAGGTTAGGTTAAGATATGAACCGTCGTAAAACCGCATTAAACAATGTCAATTACTGAGATGCAGTGTTTTTCACCATTAAAAGTGGGGAACTGCGATATTTAATGTGAAAGCGCTTGCAACCGTCGTTAGGTTAGGTTAGGTTAGGTTAGGTTAGGTTAGGTTAGGTTAGGTTAGGTTAGGTTAGGTTAGGTTAGGTTAGATTAGGTTAGGTTGGGTTGAGTTGGGTTAGGTTAGGTTAGGTTGGGTTAGGTTAGGTTAGGTTAGGTTAGGTTACGTTAGGTTAGGTTACGTTAGGTTAGGTTAGGTTAGGTTACGTTAGGTTAGGTTAGGTTAGGTAAGGATAATTTGGTTAGGTTAGGTAAGGTTAGGTTAGGTTAGGTTAGGTTGGGTTGGGTGTTGGGTTGGGTTGGGTTGGGTTAGGTTGGGTTGGGTTGGGTTGGGTTGGGTTAGGTTGGGTTAGGTTACGTTAGGTTAGGTTAGGTTAGGTTACGTTAGGTTATGTTAGGTTAGGTTAGGTTACGTTAGGTTAGGTTAGGTCAGGTAAGGTTAGGTTACGTTAGAATAGGTTAGGTTAGGTTACATTAGGTTAGGTTAAGTTAGGTTAGGTTAGGTTTGGTTAGGTTAGGTTAGGTTAGCTTAGGTTAGGTTAGGTTGCGTTGGGTTGGGTTAGGTTGGGTTAGGTTAGGTTAGGTTAGGTTAGGTTAGTTTAGGTTAGGTTAGGTTAGGTTAGGTTAAGTTGGGTTGGGTTAGGTTAGGTTAGATTAGGTAAGGTTAGGTTAGGTTAGGTTAGGTTAGGTTAAGGTATGAAGCGTCGTAAAACCGCATTAAACAATGTCACTTAGTGAGATGCAGTGTTTTTCACCTTTACAAGTTGGGAACTGTGATATCTAATGTGAAAGCGCTTGAAACCGTCGTAATGTTGTAGAAAGCAATGTAAAGTAGCAAGTAAAACGTTTTCTAACGATAGAAGTGCGAAGGTCATGTTAGGTTATGTTAGTTTAAGCTAGGTAGCGTCGTGAAACTACCAAAAACAACGTCATCTAACGAGATAGTGTTGTTTTATTGCGAGTACGAAACTGCGATAGGTGAAATGTTGTGAAAGCACACAAAACGGCATGAACAAGCCAAATACTGCGTGTTGTACCGTTACAAGTGCGAAACTGCTATGTTGTGATATTCTCGTTAAAGCGCATGCAAGCATCGTGAAACCTTAAAGAACGATGTCATTTAGCGAGATACAGCGTTCTGTACTGCAATAAGTTGGTGAAAAACTGTGAGGTTATGCAAATATCCTAATTGTGAACGAAACAGTGTAATAGAGCGTTTTTTAATACAAGTGCGAATGTTAGGTTAGGTTAAGATATGAACCGTCGTAAAACCGCATTAAACAATGTCACTTAGTGAGATGCAGTGTTTTTCACCATTACAAGTTGGGAACTGCGATATCTAATGTGAAAGCACTTGCAAACGTCGTTAGGTTAGGTTAGGTTAGGTTACGTTAGGTTAGGTTTGGTTAGGTTAGGTTAGGTTAGGTTAGGTTATGTTAGGTTAGGTTGGGTTAGGTTAGGTTAGGTTACGTTAGGTTAAGGTATGAACCGTCGTAAAACCGCAATAAACAATGTCACTTAGTGAGATGCAGTGTTTTTCACCTTTACAAGTTGGGAACTGCGATATCTAATGTGAAAGCGCTAGAAACCGTCGTAATGTTGTAGAAAGCAATGTAAAGTAGCGAGTAAAACGTTTTCTAACGATAGAAGTGCGAAGGTTATGTTAGGTTGAGATGTTAGTTTAAGCTAGGTAGCGTCGTGAAACCACCAAAAACGACGTCGTCTAACGAGATAGTTGTTTTATTGCGAGTACGAAACTGCGATAGGTAAAATGTTGTGAAAGCACACAAAACGGCATGAACAAGCCAAATACTGCGTGTTGTACCGTTACAAGTGCGAAAGTGCTATGTTGTGACATTCTCGGTAAAGCGCATGCAAGTATCGTGAAACCTTAAAGAACGATGTCATTTAGCGAGATACAGCGTTCTGTACTGTAATAAGTTGGTGAGAAACTGTGAGGTCAAGCAAATATCGTAATTTTGAACGAAACAGTGTAATTGAGCGTCTTTAGATACAAGTGCGAATGTTAGGTTAGGGTGACATATCAACCGTCGTAAAACCGCATTAAACAATGTCACTTAGTGAGATGTAGTGTTTTTCAACATTACAAGTCGGGAACTACGATATCTAATGTGAAAGCGCATGAAACCGTCGGAATCTTGTAGAAAACATTATAAAGTGGCGAGTAAAACGTTTTCTAACGATATAAGTGCGAAGGTTAGGTTAGGTTAGGTTAGTTAAGCTAGGTAGCGTCGTGAAACTACCAAAAACGACGTCATCTAACGAGATAGTGTTGTTTTATAGCGAGTATTAAACTGCGATAGGTGAAATGTTGTGAAAGCACACCAAACGGCATGAACAAGCCAAATACTGCGTGTTCTACCGTTACAAGTGCGAAACTGCTATATTGTGATATTCTCGTTAAATCGCATGCAAGCATCGTGAAACCTTAAAGAACAATGTCATTTAGCGAGATACAGCGTTCTGTACTGCAATAAGTTGGTGAAAAACTGTGAGGTTATGCAAATATCGTAATTGTGAACAAAACAGTGTAATAGAGCGTTTTTAGATACAAGTGCGATTGTTAGGTTAGGTTAAGATATCAACCGTCGTAAAACCGCATTAAACAATGTCAATTACTGAGATGCAGTGTTTTTCACCATTAAAAGTGGGGAACTGCGATATTTATTGTGAAAGCGCTTGCAACCGTCGTTAGGTTAGGTTAGGTTAGGTTAGGTTTGGTTAGGTTAGGTTAGGTTAGGTTAGGTTAGATTAGGTTAGGTTGGGTTGAGTTGGGTTAGGTTAGGTTAGGTTAGGTTAGGTTAGGTTGGGTTAGGTTAGGTTAGGTTAGGTTACGTTAGGTTAGGTTACGTTAGGTTAGGTTAGGTTAGGTTACGTTAGGTTAGGTTAGGTTAGGTAAGGATAATTTGGTTAGGTTAGGTAAGGTTAGGTTAGGTTAGGTTAGGTTGGGTTGGGTGTTGGGTTGGGTTGGGTTAGGTTGGGTTAGGTTAGGTTAGGTTAGGTTAGGTTAGGTTAGGTTACGTTAGGTTAGGTTAGGTTAGGTTTGGTTAGGTTAGGTTAGGTTAGGTTAGGGTATGTTAGGTAAGGTTTGGTTAGGTTAGGTTAGGTTAGGTTAGGTTGGTTTAGGTAAGGTTAGGTTAGGTTAAGATATGAACCGCGCTAAAACCGCGTTAAACAATGTCACTTAGTGAGATGCTGTGTTTTTCACCATTACAAGTCGGGAACTGCGATATCTAATGTGAAAGCGCATGAAACCGTCGTAATCTTGTAGAAAACATTGTAAAGTAGCGAATAAAACGTTTTCTAACGATAGAAGTGCGAAGGTTCGGTTAGTTTGAGTTATGTTAGTTTAAGCTAGGTAGCGTCGCGAAACCACCAAAAACGACGTCATCTAACGAGATAGTGTTGTTTTAATGCGAGTACGAAACTGCGACAGGTAAAATGTTGTGAAAGCACTCAAAACGGCATGAACAAGCCAAATACTGCGTGTTGTACCGTTACAAGTGCGAAACTGCTATATTGTGATATTCTCGTTGAAGCGCATGCAAGCATCGTGAAACCTTAAAGAACGATGTCATTTAGCGAGATACAGCGTTCTGTACTGCAATAAGTTGGTGAAAAACTGTGAGGTTATGCAAATATTGTAATTGTGAACGAAACAGTGTAATAGAGCGTTTTTCAATACAACTACGAATGTTAGGTTAGGTTAAGATATGAACCGTCGTAAAACCGCATTAAACAATGTCAATTACTTAGATGCAGTGTTTTTCACCATTAAAAGTGGGGAACTGCGATATTTATTGTGAAAGCGCTTGCAACCGTCGTTAGGTTAGGTTAGGTTAGGTTAGGTTAGGTTAGGTTTGGTTAGGTTAGGTTAGGTTAGGTTAGGTTAGATTAGGTTAGGTTGGGTTGAGTTGGGTTAGGTTAGGTTAGGTTAGGTTAGGTTGGGTTAGGTTAGGTTAGGTTAGGTTACGTTAGGTTAGGTTACGTTAGGTTAGGTTTGGTTAGGTTACGTTAGGTTAGGTTAGGTTAGGTAAGGATAATTTGGTTAGGTTAGGTAAGGTTAGGTTAGGTTAGGTTAGGTTGGGTTGGGTGTTGTTGGGTTGGGTTGGGTTGGGTTAGGTTGGGTTAGGTTAGGTTAGGTTACGTTAGGTTAGGTTAGGTTAGGTTACGTTAGGTTATGTTAGGTTAGGTTAGGTTACGTTAGGTTAGGTTAGGTCAGGTAAGGTTAGGTTACGTTAGAATAGGTTAGGTTAGATTACGTTTGGTTAGGTTAAGTTAGGTTAGGTTAGGTTTGGTTAGGTTAGGTTAGGTTAGCTTAGGTTAGGTTAGGTTGGGTTGGGTTGGGTTAGGTTGGGTTAGGTTAGGTTAGGTTAGGTTAGGTTAGGTGGGTTAGGTTAGTTTAGGTTAGGTTAGGTTAGGTTAGGTTAAGTTGGGTTGGGTTAGGTTAGGTTAGATTAGGTAAGGTTAGGTTAGGTTAGGTTAGGTTAGGTTAAGGTATGAAGCGTCGTAAAACCACATTAAACAATGTCACTTAGTGAGATGCAGTGTTTTTCACCTTTACAAGTTGGGAACTGTGATATCTAATGTGAAAGCGCTTGAAACCGTCGTAATGTTGTAGAAAGCAATGTAAAGTAGCAAGTAAAACGTTTTCTAACGATAGAAGTGCGAAGGTCATGTTAGGTTATGTTAGTTTAAGCTAGGTAGCGTCGTGAAACTACCAAAAACAACGTCATCTAACGAGATAGTGTTGTTTTATTGCGAGTACGAAACTGCGATAGGTGAAATGTTGTGAAAGCACACAAAACGGCATGAACAAGCCGAATACTGCGTGTTGTACCGTTACAAGTGCGAAACTGCTATGTTGTGATATTCTCGTTAAAGCGCATGCAAGCATCGTGAAACCTTAAAGAACGATGTCATTTAGCGAGATACAGCGTTCTGTACTGCAATAAGTTGGTGAAAATCTGTGAGGTTATGCAAATATCCTAATTGTGAACGAAACAGTGTAATAGAGCGTTTTTTAATACAAGTGCGAATGTTAGGTTAGGTTAAGATATGAACCGTCGTAAAACCGCATTAAACAATGTCACTTAGTGAGATGCAGTGTTTTTCACCATTACAAGTTGGGAACTGCGATATCTAAAGTGAAAGCACTTGCAAACGTCGTTAGGTTAGGTTAGGTTAGGTTAGGTTACGTTAGGTTAGGTTTGGTTAGGTTAGGTTAGGTTAGGTTAGGTTAGGTTATGTTAGGTTAGGTTGGGTTAGGTTAGGTTAGGTTACGTTAGGTTAAGGTATGAACCGTCGTAAAACCGCAATAAACAATGTCCCTTAGTGAGATGCAGTGTTTTTCACCTTTACAAGTTGGGAACTGCGATATCTAATGTGAAAGCGCTAGAAACCGTCGTAATGTTGTAGAAAGCAATGTAAAGTAGCGAGTAAAACGTTTTCTAACGATAGAAGTGCGAAGGTTATGTTACGTTGAGTTATGTTAGTTTAAGCTAGGTAGCGTCGTGAAACGACCAAAAACGACGTCGTCTAACGAGATAGTTGTTTTATTGCGAGTACGAAACTGCGATAGGTAAAATGTTGTGAAAGCACACAAAACGGCATGAACAAGCCAAATACTGCGTGTTGTACCGTTACAAGTGCGAAAGTGCTATGTTGTGACATTCTCGGTAAAGCGCATGCAAGTATCGTGAAACCTTAAAGAACGATGTCATTTAGCGAGATACAGCGTTCTGTACTGTAATAAGTTGGTGAGAAACTGTGAGGTCAAGCAAATATCGTAATTTTGAACGAAACAGTGTAATTGAGCGTCTTTAGATACAAGTGCGAATGTTAGGTTAGGTTGACATATCAACCGTCGTAAAACCGCATTAAACAATGTCACTTAGTGAGATGTAGTGTTTTTCAACATTACAAGTCGGGAACTACGATATCTAATGTGAAAGCGCATGAAACCGTCGTAATCTTGTAGAAAACATTATAAAGTGGCGAGTAAAACGTTTTCTAACGATAGAAGTGCGAAGGTTAGGTTAGGTTAGGTTAGTTAAGCTAGGTAGCGTCGTGAAACTACCAAAAACGACGTCATCTAACGAGATAGTGTTGTTTTATAGCGAGTATTAAACTGCGATAGGTGAAATGTTGTGAAAGCACACAAAACGGCATGAACAAGCCAAATACTGCGTGTTCTACCGTTACAAGTGCGAAACTGCTATATTGTGATATTCTCGTTAAATCGCATGCAAGCATCGTGAAACCTTAAAGAACAATGTCATTTAGCGAGATACAGCGTTCTGTACTGCAATAAGTTGGTGAAAAACTGTGAGGTTATGCAAATATCGTAATTGTGAACAAAACAGTGTAATAGAGCGTTTTTAGATACAAGTGCGATTGTTAGGTTAGGTTAAGATATGAACCGTCGTAAAACCGCATTAAACAATGTAAATTACTGAGATGCAGTGTTTTTCACCATTAAAAGTGGGGAACTGCGATATTTAATGTGAAAGCGCTTGCAACCGTCGTTAGGTTAGGTTAGGTTATGTTAGGTTTGGTTAGGTTAGGTTAGGTTAGGTTAGGTTAGGTTAGGTTAGATTAGGTTAGGTTGGGTTGAGTTGGGTTAGGTTAGGTTAGGTTAGGTTAGGTTGGGTTAGGTTAGGTTAGGTTAGGTTACGTTAGGTTAGGTTACGTTAGGTTAGGTTAGGTTAGGTTACGTTAGGTTAGGTTAGGTTAGGTAAGGATAATTTGGTTAGGTTAGGTAAGGTTAGGTTAGGTTAGGTTAGGTTGGGTTGGGTGTTGGGTTGGGTTGGGTTGGGTTAGGTTGGGTTAGGTTGGGTTAGGTTAGGTTAGGTTAGGTTAGGTTACGTTAGGTTAGGTTAGGTTAGGTTTGGTTAGGTTAGGTTAGGTTAGGTTAGGTTAGGGTATGTTAGGTAAGGTTTGGTTAGGTTAGGTTAGGTTAGGTTGGTTTAGGTAAGGTTAGGTTAGGTTAAGATATGAACCGCGCTAAAACCGCGTTAAACAATGTCACTTAGTGAGATGCTGTGTTTTTCACCATTACAAGTCGGGAACTGCGATATCTAATGTGAAAGCGCATGAAACCGTCGTAATCTTGTAGAAAACATTGTAAAGTAGCGAATAATATGTTTTCTAACGATAGAAGTGCGAAGGTTCGGTTAGTTTGAGTTATGTTAGTTTAAGCTAGGTAGCGTCGTGAAACCACCAAAAACGACGTCATCTAACGAGATAGTGTTGTTTTAATGCGAGTACGAAACTGCGACAGGTAAAATGTTGTGAAAGCACTCAAAACGGCATGAACAAGCCAAATACTGCGTGTTGTACCGTTACAAGTGCGAAACTGCTGTATTGTGATATTCTCGTTGAAGCGCATGCAAGCATCGTGAAACCTTGAAGAACGATGTCATTTAGCGAGATACAGCGTTCTGTACTGCAATAAGTTGGTGAAAAACTGTGAGGTTATGCAAATATCGTAATTGTGAACGAAACAGTGTAATAGAGCGTTTTTCAATACAAGTACGAATGTTAGGTTAGGTTAAGATATGAACCGTCGCAAAACCGCATTAAACAATGTCACTTAGTGAGATGCAGTGTTTTTCACCATTACAAGTTGGGAACTGCGATATCTAATGTGAAAGCACTTGCAAACGTCGTTAGGTTAGGTTAGGTTAGGTTAGGTTACGTTAGGTTAGGTTTGGTTACGTTAGGTTAGGTTAGGTTATGTTAGGTTAGGTTAGGTTAGGTTAGGTTAGGTTACGTTAGGTTAAGGTATGAACCGTCGTAAAACCGCAATAAAAAATGTCACTTAGTGAGATGCAGTGTTTTTCACCTTTACAAGTTGGGAACTGCGATATCTAATGCGAAAGCGCTTGAAACCGTCGTAATGTTGTAGAAAGCAATGTAAAGTAGCGAGTAAAACGTTTTCTAACGATAGAAGTGCGAAGGTTATGTTAGGTTGAGTTATGTTAGTTTAAGCTAGGTAGCGTCGTGAAACCACCAAAAACGACGTCATCTAACGAGATAGTGTTGTTTTATTGCGAGTACGAAACTGCGATAGGTAAAATGTTGTGAAAGCACACAAAACAGCATGAACAAGCCAAATACTGCGTGTTGTACCGTTACAAGTGCGAAAGTGCTATGTTGTGACATTCTCGGTAAAGCGCAAGCAAGTATCGTGAAACCTTAAAGAACGATGTCATTTAGCGAGATACAGCGTTCTGTACTGTAATAAGTTGGTGAGAAACTGTGAGGTCAAGCAAATATCGTAATTGTGAACGAAACAGTGTAATTGAGCGTTTTTAGATACAAGTGCGAATGTTAGGTTAGGTTGACATATCAACCGTCGTAAAACCGCATTAAACAATGTCACTTAGTGAGATGTAGTGTTTTTCAACATTACAAGTCGGGAACTACGATATCTAATGTGAAAGCGCATGAAACCGTCGTAATCTTGTAGAAAACATTGTAAAGTGGCGAGTAAAACGTTTTCTAACGATAGAAGTGCGAAGGTTAGGTTAGGTTAGGTTAGTTTAAGCTAGGTAGCGTCGTGAAACTACCAAAAACGACGTCATCTAACGAGATATTGTTGTTTTATAGCGAGTATTAAACTGCGATAGGTGAAATGTTGTGAAAGCACACAAAACGGCATGAACAAGCGAAATACTGCGTGTTCTACCGTTACAAGTGCGAAACTGCTATATTGTGATATTCTCGTTAAATCGCATGCAAGCATCGTGAAACCTTAAAGAACAATGTCATTTAGCGAGATACAGCGTTCTGTACTGCAATAAGTTGGTGAAAAACTGTGAGGTTATGCAAATATCGTAATTGTGAACAAAACAGTGTAATAGAGCGTTTTTAGATACAAGTGCGAATGTTAGGTTAGGTTAAGATATGAACCGTCGTAAAACCGCATTAAACAATGTCAATTACTGAGATGCAGTGTTTTTCACCATTAAAAGTGGGGAACTGCGATATTTATTGTGAAAGCGCTTGCAACCGTCGTTAGGTTAGGTTAGGTTAGGTTAGGTTAGGTTAGGTTTGGTTAGGTTAGGTTAGATTAGGTTAGGTTGGGTTGAGTTGGGTTAGGTTAGGTTAGGTTAGGTTAGGTTGGGTTAGGTTAGGTTAGGTTAGGTTAGGTTACGTTAGGTTAGGTTAGGTTAGGTTACGTTAGGTTAGGTTAGGTTAGGTAAGGATAATTTGGTTAGGTTAGGTAAGGTTAGGTTAGGTTAGGTTAGGTTGGGTTGGGTGTTGTTGGGTTGGGTTGGGTTGGGTTAGGTTGGGTTAGGTTAGGTTAGGTTACGTTAGGTTAGGTTAGGTTAGGTTACGTTAGGTTATGTTAGGTTAGGTTAGGTTACGTTAGGTTAGGTTAGGTCAGGTAAGGTTAGGTTAAGTTAGAATAGGTTAGGTTAGGTTACGTTAGGTTAGGTTAAGTTAGGTTAGGTTAGGTTTGGTTAGGTTAGGTTAGGTTAGCTTAGGTTAGGTTAGGTTGGGTTGGGTTGGGTTAGGTTGGGTTAGGTTAGGTTAGGTTAGGTGGGTTAGGTTAGTTTAGGTTAGGTTAGGTTAGGTTAGGTTAAGTTGGGTTGGGTTAGGTTAGGTTAGATTAGGTAAGGTTAGGTTAGGTTAGGTTAGGTTAGGTTAAGGTATGAAGCGTCGTAAAACCGCATTAAACAATGTCACTTAGTGAGATGCAGTGTTTTTCACCTTTACAAGTTGGGAACTGTGATATCTAATGTGAAAGCGCTTGAAACCGTCGTAATGTTGTAGAAAGCAATGTAAAGTAGCAAGTAAAACGTTTTCTAACGATAGAAGTGCGAAGGTCATGTTAGGTTATGTTAGTTTAAGCTAGGTAGCGTCGTGAAACTACCAAAAACAACGTCATCTAACGAGATAGTGTTGTTTTATTGCGAGTACGAAACTGCGATAGGTGAAATGTTGTGAAAGCACACAAAACGGCATGAACAAGCCAAATACTGCGTGTTCTACCGTTACAAGTGCGAAACTGCTATATTGTGATATTCTCGCTAAATCGCATGCAAGCATCGTGAAACCTTAAAGAACAATGTCATTTAGCGAGATACAGCGTTCTGTACTGCAATAAGTTGGTGAAAAACTGTGAGGTTATGCAAATATCGTAATTGTGAACAAAACAGTGTAATAGAGCGTTTTTAGATACAAGTGCGAATGTTAGGTTAGGTTAAGATATGAACCGTCGTAAAACCGCATTAAACAATGTCAATTACTGAGATGCAGTGTTTTTCACCATTAAAAGTGGGGAACTGCGATATTTATTGTGAAAGCGCTTGCAACCGTCGTTAGGTTAGGTTAGGTTAGGTTAGGTTAGGTTAGGTTAGGTTTGGTTAGGTTAGGTTAGGTTAGGTTAGGTTAGATTAGGTTAGGTTGGGTTGAGTTGGGTTAGGTTAGGTTAGGTTAGGTTAGGTTGGGTTAGGTTAGGTTAGGTTAGGTTAGGTTACGTTAGGTTAGGTTACGTTAGGTTAGGTTAGGTTAGGTTACGTTAGGTTAGGTTAGGTTAGGTAAGGATAATTTGGTTAGGTTAGGTAAAGTTAGGTTAGGTTAGGTTAGGTTGGGTTGGGTGTTGTTGGGTTGGGTTGGGTTGGGTTAGGTTGGGTTAGGTTAGGTTAGGTTACGTTAGGTTAGGTTAGGTTAGGTTACGTTAGGTTATGTTAGGTTAGGTTAGGTTACGTTAGGTTAGGTTAGGTCAGGTAAGGTTAGGTTACGTTAGAATAGGTTAGGTTAGATTACGTTTGGTTAGGTTAAGTTAGGTTAGGTTAGGTTTGGTTAGGTTAGGTTAGGTTAGCTTAGGTTAGGTTAGGTTAGGTTGGGTTGGGTTGGGTTAGGTTGGGTTAGGTTAGGTTAGGTTAGGTTAGGTGGGTTAGGTTAGTTTAGGTTAGGTTAGGTTAGGTTAGGTTAAGTTGGGTTGGGTTAGGTTAGGTTAGATTAGGTAAGGTTAGGTTAGGTTAGGTTAGGTTAGGTTAAGGTATGAAGCGTCGTAAAACCACATTAAACAATGTCACTTA
Organism: Rhipicephalus microplus; assembly: GCF_043290135.1. NCBI lineage: Eukaryota > Metazoa > Arthropoda > Arachnida > Ixodida > Ixodidae > Rhipicephalus > Rhipicephalus microplus. The sequence continues at coordinate 572,503 of NW_027464690.1, read as the reverse complement.
GTGAGATGCAGTGTTTTTCACCTTTACAAGTTGGGAACTGTGATATCTAATGTGAAAGCGCTTGAAACCGTCGTAATGTTGTAGAAAGCAATGTAAAGTAGCAAGTAAAACGTTTTCTAACGATAGAAGTGCGAAGGTCATGTTAGGTTATGTTAGTTTAAGCTAGGTAGCGTCGTGAAACTACCGAAAACAACGTCATCTAACGAGATAGTGTTGTTTTATTGCGAGTACGAAACTGCGATAGGTGAAATGTTGTGAAAGCACACAAAACGGCATGAACAAGCCGAATACTGCGTGTTGTACCGTTACAAGTGCGAAACTGCTATGTTGTGATATTCTCGTTAAAGCGCATGCAAGCATCGTGAAACCTTAAAGAACGATGTCATTTAGCGAGATACAGCGTTCTGTACTGCAATAAGTTGGTGAAAATCTGTGAGGTTATGCAAATATCCTAATTGTGAACGAAACAGTGTAATAGAGCGTTTTTTAATACAAGTGCGAATGTTAGGTTAGGTTAAGATATGAACCGTCGTAAAACCGCATTAAACAATGTCACTTAGTGAGATGCAGTGTTTTTCACCATTAGAAGTTGGGAACTGCGATATCTAATGTGAAAGCACTTGCAAACGTCGTTAGGTTAGGTTAGGTTAGGTTAGGTTAGGTTACGTTAGGTTAGGTTTGGTTAGGTTAGGTTAGGTTAGGTTACGTTAGGTTAGGTTTGGTTAGGTTAGGTTAGGTTAGGTCAGGTTATGTTAGGTTAGGTTGGGTTAGGTTAGGTTAGGTTACGTTAGGTTAAGGTATGAACCGTCGTAAAACCGCAATAAACAATGTCCCTTAGTGAGATGCAGTGTTTTTCACCTTTACAAGTTGGGAACTGCGATATCTAATGTGAAAGCGCTAGAAACCGTCGTAATGTTGTAGAAAGCAATGTAAAGTAGCGAGTAAAACGTTTTCTAACGATAGAAGTGCGAAGGTTATGTTAGGTTGAGTTATGTTAGTTTAAGCTAGGTAGCGTCGTGAAACGACCAAAAACGACGTCGTCTAACGAGATAGTTGTTTTATTGCGAGTACGAAACTGCGATAGGTAAAATGTTGTGAAAGCACACAAAACGGCATGAACAAGCCAAATACTGCGTGTTGTACCGTTACAAGTGCGAAAGTGCTATGTTGTGACATTCTCGGTAAAGCGCATGCAAGTATCGTGAAACCTTAAAGAACGATGTCATTTAGCGAGATACAGCGTTCTGTACTGTAATAAGTTGGTGAGAAACTGTGAGGTCAAGCAAATATCGTAATTTTGAACGAAACAGTGTAATTGAGCGTCTTTAGATACAAGTGCGAATGTTAGGTTGACATATCAACCGTCGTAAAACCGCATTAAACAATGTCACTTAGTGAGATGTAGTGTTTTTCAACATTACAAGTCGGGAACTACGATATCTAATGTGAAAGCGCATGAAACCGTCGTAATCTTGTAGAAAACATTATAAAGTGGCGAGTAAAACGTTTTCTAACGATAGAAGTGCGAAGGTTAGGTTAGGTTAGGTTAGTTTAAGCTAGGTAGCGTCGTGAAACTACCAAAAACGACGTCATCTAACGAGATAGTGTTGTTTTATAGCGAGTATTAAACTGCGATAGGTGAAATGTTGTGAAAGCACACAAAACGGCATGAACAAGCCAAATACTGCGTGTTCTACCGTTACAAGTGCGAAACTGCTATATTGTGATATTCTCGTTAAATCGCATGCAAGCATCGTGAAACCTTAAAGAACAATGTCATTTAGCGAGATACAGCGTTCTGTACTGCAATAAGTTGGTGAAAAACTGTGAGGTTATGCAAATATCGTAATTGTGAACAAAACAGTGTAATAGAGCGTTTTTAGATACAAGTGCGAATGTTAGGTTAGGTTAAGATATGAACCGTCGTAAAACCGCATTAAACAATGTCAATTACTGAGATGCAGTGTTTTTCACCATTAAAAGTGGGGAACTGCGATATTTATTGTGAAAGCGCTTGCAACCGTCGTTAGGTTAGGTTAGGTTAGGTTAGGTTAGGTTAGGTTTGGTTAGGTTAGGTTAGATTAGGTTAGGTTGGGTTGAGTTGGGTTAGGTTAGGTTAGGTTAGGTTAGGTTGGGTTAGGTTAGGTTAGGTTAGGTTAGGTTACGTTAGGTTAGGTTACGTTAGGTTAGGTTAGGTTAGGTTACGTTAGGTTAGGTTAGGTTAGGTAAGGATAATTTGGTTAGGTTAGGTAAGGTTAGGTTAGGTTAGGTTAGGTTGGGTTGGGTGTTGTTGGGTTGGGTTGGGTTGGGTTAGGTTGGGTTAGGTTAGGTTAGGTTACGTTAGGTTAGGTTAGGTTAGGTTACGTTAGGTTATGTTAGGTTAGGTTAGGTTACGTTAGGTTAGGTTAGGTCAGGTAAGGTTAGGTTAAGTTAGAATAGGTTAGGTTAGGTTACGTTAGGTTAGGTTAAGTTAGGTTAGGTTAGGTTTGGTTAGGTTAGGTTAGGTTAGCTTAGGTTAGGTTAGGTTGGGTTGGGTTGGGTTAGGTTGGGTTAGGTTAGGTTAGGTTAGGTGGGTTAGGTTAGTTTAGGTTAGGTTAGGTTAGGTTAGGTTAAGTTGGGTTGGGTTAGGTTAGGTTAGATTAGGTAAGGTTAGGTTAGGTTAGGTTAGGTTAGGTTAAGGTATGAACCGTCGTAAAACCGCAATAAAAAATGTCACTTAGTGAGATGCAGTGTTTTTCACCTTTACAAGTTGGGAACTGCGATATCTAATGCGAAAGCGCTTGAAACCGTCGTAATGTTGTAGAAAGCAATGTAAAGTAGCGAGTAAAACGTTTTCTAACGATAGAAGTGCGAAGGTTATGTTAGGTTGAGTTATGTTAGTTTAAGCTAGGTAGCGTCGTGAAACCACCAAAAACGACGTCATCTAACGAGATAGTGTTGTTTTATTGCGAGTACGAAACTGCGATAGGTAAAATGTTGTGAAAGCACACAAAACAGCATGAACAAGCCAAATACTGCGTGTTGTACCGTTACAAGTGCGAAAGTGCTATGTTGTGACATTCTCGGTAAAGCGCATGCAAGTATCGTGAAACCTTAAAGAACGATGTCATTTAGCGAGATACAGCGTTCTGTACTGTAATAAGTTGGTGAGAAACTGTGAGGTCAAGCAAATATCGTAATTGTGAACGAAACAGTGTAATTGAGCGTTTTTAGATACAACTGCGAATGTTAGGTTAGGTTGACATATCAACCGTCGTAAAACCGCATTAAACAATGTCACTTAGTGAGATGTAGTGTTTTTCAACATTACAAGTCGGGAACTACGATATCTAATGTGAAAGCGCATGAAACCGTCGTAATCTTGTAGAAAACATTGTAAAGTGGCGAGTAAAACGTTTTCTAACGATAGAAGTGCGAAGGTTATGTTAGGTTAGGTTAGTTTAAGCTAGGTAGCGTCGTGAAACTACCAAAAACGACGTCATCTAACGAGATATTGTTGTTTTATAGCGAGTATTAAACTGCGATAGGTGAAATGTTGTGAAAGCACACAAAACGGCATGAACAAGCCAAATACTGCGTGTTCTACCGTTACAAGTGCGAAACTGCTATATTGTGATATTCTCGTTAAATCGCATGCAAGCATCGTGAAACCTTAAAGAACAATGTCATTTAGCGAGATACAGCGTTCTGTACTGCAATAAGTTGGTGAAAAACTGTGAGGTTATGCAAATATCGTAATTGTGAACAAAACAGTGTAATAGAGCGTTTTTAGATACAAGTGCGAATGTTAGGTTAGGTTAAGATATGAACCGTCGTAAAACCGCATTAAACAATGTCAATTACTGAGATGCAGTGTTTTTCACCATTAAAAGTGGGGAACTGCGATATTTATTGTGAAAGCGCTTGCAACCGTCGTTAGGTTAGGTTAGGTTAGGTTAGGTTAGGTTAGGTTTGGTTAGGTTAGGTTAGATTAGGTTAGGTTGGGTTGAGTTGGGTTAGGTTAGGTTAGGTTAGGTTAGGTTGGGTTAGGTTAGGTTAGGTTAGGTTAGGTTACGTTAGGTTAGGTTACGTTAGGTTAGGTTAGGTTAGGTTACGTTAGGTTAGGTTAGGTTAGGTAAGGATAATTTGGTTAGGTTAGGTAAGGTTAGGTTAGGTTAGGTTAGGTTGGGTTGGGTGTTGTTGGGTTGGGTTGGGTTGGGTTAGGTTGGGTTAGGTTAGGTTAGGTTACGTTAGGTTAGGTTAGGTTAGGTTACGTTAGGTTATGTTAGGTTAGGTTAGGTTACGTTAGGTTAGGTTAGGTCAGGTAAGGTTAGGTTACGTTAGAATAGGTTAGGTTAGATTACGTTTGGTTAGGTTAAGTTAGGTTAGGTTAGGTTTGGTTAGGTTAGGTTAGGTTAGGTTAGCTTAGGTTAGGTTAGGTTGGGTTGGGTTGGGTTAGGTTGGGTTAGGTTAGGTTAGGTTAGGTTAGGTGGGTTAGGTTAGTTTAGGTTAGGTTAGGTTAGGTTAGGTTAAGTTGGGTTGGGTTAGGTTAGGTTAGATTAGGTAAGGTTAGGTTAGGTTAGGTTAGGTTAGGTTAAGGTATGAAGCGTCGTAAAACCACATTAAACAATGTCACTTAGTGAGATGCAGTGTTTTTCACCTTTACAAGTTGGGAACTGTGATATCTAATGTGAAAGCGCTTGAAACCGTCGTAATGTTGTAGAAAGCAATGTAAAGTAGCAAGTAAAACGTTTTCTAACGATAGAAGTGCGAAGGTCATGTTAGGTTATGTTAGTTTAAGCTAGGTAGCGTCGTGAAACTACCGAAAACAACGTCATCTAACGAGATAGTGTTGTTTTATTGCGAGTACGAAACTGCGATAGGTGAAATGTTGTGAAAGCACACAAAACGGCATGAACAATCCGAATACTGCGTGTTGTACCGTTACAAGTGCGAAACTGCTATGTTGTGATATTCTCGTTAAAGCGCATGCAAGCATCGTGAAACCTTAAAGAACGATGTCATTTAGCGAGATACAGCGTTCTGTACTGCAATAAGTTGGTGAAAATCTGTGAGGTTATGCAAATATCCTAATTGTGAACGAAACAGTGTAATAGAGCGTTTTTTAATACAAGTGCGAATGTTAGGTTAGGTTAAGATATGAACCGTCGTAGAACCGCATTAAACAATGTCACTTAGTGAGATGCAGTGTTTTTCACCATTACAAGTTGGGAACTGTGATATCTAATGTGAAAGCACTTGCAAACGTCGTTAGGTTAGGTTAGGTTAGGTTAGGTTACGTTAGGTTAGGTTTGGTTAGGTTAGGTTAGGTTAGGTTACGTTAGGTTAGGTTTGGTTAGGTTAGGTTAGGTTAGGTTAGGTTATGTTATGTTAGGTTGGGTTAGGTTAGGTTAGGTTACGTTAGGTTAGAAATGAACCGTCGTAAAACCGCAATAAACAATGTCCCTTAGTGAGATGCAGTGTTTTTCACCTTTACAAGTTGGGAACTGCGATATCTAATGTGAAAGCGCTAGAAACCGTCGTAATGTTGTAGAAAGCAATGTAAAGTAGCGAGTAAAACGTTTTCTAACGATAGAAGTGCGAAGGTTATGTTAGGTTGAGTTATGTTAGTTTAAGCTAGGTAGCGTCGTGAAACGACCAAAAACGACGTCGTCTAACGAGATAGTTGTTTTATTGCGAGTACGAAACTGCGATAGGTAAAATGTTGTGAAAGCACACAAAACGGCATGAACAAGCCAAATACTGCGTGTTGTACCGTTACAAGTGCGAAAGTGCTATGTTGTGACATTCTCGGTAAAGCGCATGCAAGTATCGTGAAACCTTAAAGAACGATGTCATTTAGCGAGATACAGCGTTCTGTACTGTAATAAGTTGGTGAGAAACTGTGAGGTCAAGCAAATATCGTAATTTTGAACGAAACAGTGTAATTGAGCGTCTTTAGATACAAGTGCGAATGTTAGGTTGACATATCAACCGTCGTAAAACCGCATTAAACAATGTCACTTAGTGAGATGTAGTGTTTTTCAACATTACAAGTCGGGAACTACGATATCTAATGTGAAAGCGCATGAAACCGTCGTAATCTTGTAGAAAACATTATAAAGTGGCGAGTAAAACGTTTTCTAACGATAGAAGTGCGAAGGTTAGGTTAGGTTAGGTTAGTTTAAGCTAGGTAGCGTCGTGAAACTACCAAAAACGACGTCATCTAACGAGATAGTGTTGTTTTATAGCGAGTATTAAACTGCGATAGGTGAAATGTTGTGAAAGCACACAAAACGGCATGAACAAGCCAAATACTGCGTGTTCTACCGTTACAAGTGCGAAACTGCTATATTGTGATATTCTCGTTAAATCGCATGCAAGCATCGTAAAACCTTAAAGAACAATGTCATTTAGCGAGATACAGCGTTCTGTACTGCAATAAGTTGGTGAAAAACTGTGAGGTTATGCAAATATCGTAATTGTGAACAAAACAGTGTAATAGAGCGTTTTTAGATACAAGTGCGAATGTTAGGTTAGGTTAAGATATGAACCGTCGTAAAACCGCATTAAACAATGTCAATTACTGAGATGCAGTGTTTTTCACCATTAAAAGTGGGGAACTGCGATATTTATTGTGAAAGCGCTTGCAACCGTCGTTAGGTTAGGTTAGGTTAGGTTAGGTTAGGTTTGGTTAGGTTAGGTTAGATTAGGTTAGGTTGGGTTGAGTTGGGTTAGGTTAGGTTAGGTTAGGTTGGGTTAGGTTAGGTTAGGTTAGGTTACGTTAGGTTAGGTTACGTTAGGTTAGGTTAGGTTAGGTTACGTTAGGTTAGGTTAGGTTAGGTAAGGATAATTTGGTTAGGTTAGGTAAGGTTAGGTTAGGTTAGGTTAGGTTGGGTTGGGTGTTGTTGGGTTGGGTTGGGTTGGGTTAGGTTGGGTTAGGTTAGGTTAGGTTACGTTAGGTTAGGTTAGGTTAGGTTACGTTAGGTTATGTTAGGTTAGGTTAGGTTACGTTAGGTTAGGTTAGGTCAGGTAAGGTTAGGTTACGTTAGAATAGGTTAGGTTAGGTTACGTTAGGTTAGGTTAAGTTAGGTTAGGTTAGGTTTGGTTAGCTTAAGTTAGGTTAGGTTGGGTTGGGTTGGGTTAGGTTGGGTTAGGTTAGGTTAGGTTAGGTGGGTTAGGTTAGTTTAGGTTAGGTTAGGTTTGGTTAGGTTAGGTTAGGTTAGGTTAGGTTAGGTTATGTTAGGTTAGGTTGGGATAGGTTAGGTTAGGTTACGTTAGGTTAAGGTATGAACCATCGTAAAACCGCAATAAACAATGTCACTTAGTGAGATGCAGTGTTTTTCACCTTTACAAGTTGGGAACTGCGATATCTAATGTGAAAGCGCTAGAAACCGTCGTAATGTTGTAGAAAGCAATGTAAAGTAGCGAGTAAAACGTTTTCTAACGATAGAAGTGCGAAGGTTATGTTAGGTTGAGTTATGTTAGTTTAAGCTAGGTAGCGTCGTGAAACCACCAAAAACGACGTCGTCTAACGAGATAGTTGTTTTATTGCGAGTACGAAACTGCGATAGGTAAAATGTTGTGAAAGCACACAAAACGGCATGAACAAGCCAAATACTGCGTGTTGTACCGTTACAAGTGCGAAAGTGCTATGTTGTGACATTCTCGGTAAAGCGCATGCAAGTATCGTGAAACCTTAAAGAACGATGTCATTTAGCGAGATACAGCGTTCTGTACTGTAATAAGTTGGTGAGAAACTGTGAGGTCAAGCAAATATCGTAATTTTGAACGAAACAGTGTAATTGAGCGTCTTTAGATACAAGTGCGAATGTTAGGTTAGGTTGACATATCAACCGTCGTAAAACCGCATTAAACAATGTCACTTAGTGAGATGTAGTGTTTTTCAACATTACAAGTCGGGAACTACGATATCTAATGTGAAAGCGCATGAAACCGTCGTAATCTTGTAGAAAACATTATAAAGTGGCGAGTAAAACGTTTTCTAACGATAGAAGTGCGAAGGTTAGGTTAGGTTAGGTTAGTTAAGCTAGGTAGCGTCGTGAAACTACCAAAAACGACGTCATCTAACGAGATAGTGTTGTTTTATAGCGAGTATTAAACTGCGATAGGTGAAATGTTGTGAAAGCACACAAAACGGCATGAACAAGCCAAATACTGCGTGTTCTACCGTTACAAGTGCGAAACTGCTATATTGTGATATTCTCGTTAAATCGCATGCAAGCATCGTGAAACCTTAAAGAACAATGTCATTTAGCGAGATACAGCGTTCTGTACTGCAATAAGTTGGTGAAAAACTGTGAGGTTATGCAAATATCGTAATTGTGAACAAAACAGTGTAATAGAGCGTTTTTAGATACAAGTGCGAATGTTAGGTTAGGTTAAGATATGAACCGTCGTAAAACCGCATTAAACAATGTCAATTACTGAGATGCAGTGTTTTTCACCATTAAAAGTGGGGAACTGCGATATTTAATGTGAAAGCGCTTGCAACCGTCGTTAGGTTAGGTTAGGTTAGGTTAGGTTAGGTTAGGTTTGGTTAGGTTAGGTTAGGTTAGGTTAGGTTAGATTAGGTTAGGTTGGGTTGAGTTGGGTTAGGTTAGGTTAGGTTAGGTTAGGTTGGGTTAGGTTAGGTTAGGTTAGGTTAGGTTACGTTAGGTAAGGTTACGTTAGGTTAGGTTAGGTTAGGTTACGTTAGGTTAGGTTAGGTTAGGTAAGGATAATTTGGTTAGGTTAGGTAAGGTTAGGTTAGGTTAGGTTAGGTTGGGTTGGGTGTTGGGTTGGGTTGGGTTAGGTTGGGTTAGGTTAGGTTAGGTTAGGTTAGGTTAGGTTACGTTAGGTTAGGTTAGGTTAGGTTTGGTTAGGTTAGGTTAGGTTAGGTTAGGTTAGGGTATGTTAGGTAAGGTTTCGTTAGGTTAGGTTAGGTTAGGTTGGTTTAGGTAAGGTTAGGTTAGGTTAAGATATGAACCGCGCTAAAACCGCGTTAAACAATGTCACTTAGTGAGATGCTGTGTTTTTCACCATTACAAGTCGGGAACTGCGATATCTAATGTGAAAGCGCATGAAACCGTCGTAATCTTGTAGAAAACATTGTAAAGTAGCGAATAAAACGTTTTCTAACGATAGAAGTGCGAAGGTTCGGTTAGTTTGAGTTATGTTAGTTTAAGCTAGGTAGCGTCGTGAAACCACCAAAAACGACGTCATCTAACGAGATAGTGTTGTTTTAATGCGAGTACGAAACTGCGACAGGTAAAATGTTGTGAAAGCACTCAAAACGGCATGAACAAGCCAAATACTGCGTGTTGTATCGTTACAAGTGCGAAACTGCTATACTGTGATATTCTCGTTGAAGCGCATGCAAGCATCGTGAAACCTTAAAGAACGATGTCATTTAGCGAGATACAGCGTTCTGTACTGCAATAAGTTGGTGAAAAACTGTGAGGTTATGCAAATATCGTAATTGTGAACGAAACCGTGTAATAGAGCGTTTTTCAATACAAGTACGAATGTTAGGTTAGGTTAAGGTATGAACCGTCGTAAAACCGCAATAAACAATGTCACTTAGTGAGATGCAGTGTTTTTCACCTTTACAAGTTGGGAACTGCGATATCTAATGCGAAAGCGCTTGAAACCGTCGTAATGTTGTAGAAAGCAATGTAAAGTAGCGAGTAAAACTTTTTCTAACGATAGAAGTGCGAAGGTTATGTTAGGTTGAGTTATGTTAGTTTAAGCTAGGTAGCGTCGTGAAACCACCAAAAACGACGTCATCTAACGAGATAGTGTTGTTTTATTGCGAGTACGAAACTGCGATAGGTAAAATGTTGTGAAAGCACACAAAACAGCATGAACAAGCCAAATACTGCGTGTTGTACCGTTACAAGTGCGAAAGTGCTATGTTGTGACATTCTCGGTAAAGCGCATGCAAGTATCGTGAAACCTTAAAGAACGATGTCATTTAGCGAGATACAGCGTTCTGTACTGTAATAAGTTGGTGAGAAACTGTGAGGTCAAGCAAATATCGTAATTGTGAACGAAACAGTGTAATTGAGCGTTTTTAGATACAAGTGCGAATGTTAGGTTAGGTTGACATATCAACCGTCGTAAAACCGCATTAAACAATGTCACTTAGTGAGATGTAGTGTTTTTCAACATTACAAGTCGGGAACTACGATATCTAATGTGAAAGCGCATGAAACCGTCGTAATCTTGTAGAAAACATTGTAAAGTAGCGAATAAAACGTTTTCTAACGATAGAAGTGCGAAGGTTCGGTTAGTTTGAGTTATGTTAGTTTAAGCTAGGTAGCGTCGTGAAACCACCAAAAACGACGTCATCTAACGAGATAGTGTTGTTTTAATGCGAGTACGAAACTGCGACAGGTAAAATGTTGTGAAAGCACTCAAAACGGCATGAACAAGCCAAATACTGCGTGTTGTATCGTTACAAGTGCGAAACTGCTATATTGTGATATTCTCGTTGAAGCGCATGCAAGCATCGTGAAACCTTAAAGAACGATGTCATTTAGCGAGATACAGCGTTCTGAACTGCAATAAGTTGGTGAAAAACTGTGAGGTTATGCAAATATCGTAATTGTGAACGAAACAGTGTAATAGAGCGTTTTTAGATACAAGTGCGAATGTTAGGTTAGGTTAAGATATGAACCGTCGTAAAACCGCATTAAACAATGTCAATTACTGAGATGCAGTGTTTTTCACCATTAAAAGTGGGGAACTGCGATATTTATTGTGAAAGCGCTTGCAACCGTCGTTAGGTTAGGTTAGGTTAGGTTAGGTTAGGTTAGGTTTGGTTAGGTTAGGTTAGGTTAGGTTAGGTTAGATTAGGTTAGGTTGGGTTGAGTTGGGTTAGGTTAGGTTAGGTTAGGTTAGGTTGGGTTAGGTTAGGTTAGGTTAGGTTAGGTTACGTTAGGTTAGGTTACGTTAGGTTAGGTTAGGTTAGGTTACGTTAGGTTAGGTTAGGTTAGGTAAGGATAATTTGGTTAGGTTAGGTAAAGTTAGGTTAGGTTAGGTTAGGTTGGGTTGGGTGTTGTTGGGTTGGGTTGGGTTGGGTTAGGTTGGGTTAGGTTAGGTTAGGTTACGTTAGGTTAGGTTAGGTTAGGTTACGTTAGGTTATGTTAGGTTAGGTTAGGTTACGTTAGGTTAGGTTAGGTCAGGTAAGGTTAGGTTACGTTAGAATAGGTTAGGTTAGGTTACATTAGGTTAGGTTAAGTTAGGTTAGGTTAGGTTGGGTTGGGTTGGGTTAGGTTGGGTTAGGTTAGGTTAGGTTAGGTTAGGTTAGTTTAGGTTAGGTTAGGTTAGGTTAGGTTAAGTTGGGTTGGGTTAGGTTAGATTAGGTAAGGTTAGGTTAGGTTAGGTTAGGTTAAGGTATGAAGCGTCGTAAAACCGCATTAAACAATGTCACTTAGTGAGATGCAGTGTTTTTCACCTTTACAAGTTGGGAACTGTGATATCTAATGTGAAAGCGCTTGAAACCGTCGTAATGTTGTAGAAAGCAATGTAAAGTAGCAAGTAAAACGTTTTCTAACGATAGAAGTGCGAAGGTCATGTTAGGTTATGTTAGTTTAAGCTAGGTAGCGTCGTGAAACCACCAAAAACGACGTCGTCTAACGAGATAGTTGTTTTATTGCGAGTACGAAACTGCGATAGGTAAAATGTTGTGAAAGCACACAAAACGGCATGAACAAGCCAAATACTGCGTGTTGTACCGTTACAAGTGCGAAAGTGCTATGTTGTGACATTCTCGGTAAAGCGCATGAAAGTATCGTGAGACCTTAAAGAACGATGTCATTTAGCGAGATACAGCGTTCTGTACTGTAATAAGTTGGTGAGAAACTGTGAGGTCAAGCAAATATCGTAATTTTGAACGAAACAGTGTAATTGAGCGTCTTTAGATACAAGTGCGAATGTTAGGTTAGGTTGACATATCAACCGTCGTAAAACCGCATTAAACAATGTCACTTAGTGAGATGTAGTGTTTTTCAACATTACAAGTCGGGAACTACGATATCTAATGTGAAAGCGCATGAAACCGTCGTAATCTTGTAGAAAACATTATAAAGTGGCGAGTAAAACGTTTTCTAACGATAGAAGTGCGAAGGTTAGGTTAGGTTAGGTTAGTTAAGCTAGGTAGCGTCGTGAAACTACCAAAAACGACGTCATCTAACGAGATAGTGTTGTTTTATAGCGAGTATTAAACTGCGATAGGTGAAATGTTGTGAAAGCACACAAAACGGCATGAACAAGCCAAATACTGCGTGTTCTACCGTTACAAGTGCGAAACTGCTATATTGTGATATTCTCGTTAAATCGCATGCAAGCATCGTGAAACCTTAAAGAACAATGTCATTTAGCGAGATACAGCGTTCTGTACTGCAATAAGTTGGTGAAAAACTGTGAGGTTATGCAACTATCGTAATTGTGAACAGAACAGTGTAATAGAGCGTTTTTAGATACAAGTGCGAATGTTAGGTTAGGTTAAGATATGAACCGTCGTAAAACCGCACTCAACAATGTCAATTACTGAGATGCAGTGTTTTTCACCATTAAAAGTGGGGAACTGCGACATTTAATGTGAAAGCGCTTGCAACCGTCGTTAGGTTAGGTTAGGTTAGGTTAGGTTAGGTTTGGTTAGGTTAGGTTAGGTTAGGTTAGGTTAGATTAGGTTAGGTTGGGTTGAGTTGGGTTAGGTTAGGTTAGGTTGGGTTAGGTTAGGTTAGGTTAGGTTAGGTTACGTTAGGTTAGGTTACGTTAGGTTAGGTTAGGTTAGGTTACGTTAGGTTAGGTTAGGTTAGGTAAGGATAATTTGGTTAGGTTAGGTAAGGTTAGGTTAGGTTAGGTTAGGTTGGGTTGGGTGTTGGGTTGGGTTGGGTTAGGTTGGGTTAGGTTAGGTTAGGTTAGGTTAGGTTAGGTTAGGTTACGTTAGGTTACGTTAGGTTAGGTTTGGTTAGGTTAGGTTAGGTTAGGGTATGTTAGGTAAGGTTTGGTTAGGTTAGGTTAGGTTAGGTTGGTTTAGGTAAGGTTAGGTTAGGTTAAGATATGAACCGCGCTAAAACCGCGTTAAACAATGTCACTTAGTGAGATGCTGTGTTTTTCACCTCTACAAGTCGGGAACTGCGATATCTAATGTGAAAGCGCATGAAACCGTCGTAATCTTGTAGAAAACATTGTAAAGTAGCGAATAAAACGTTTTCTAACGATAGAAGTGCGAAGGTTCGGTTAGTTTGAGCTAGGTAGCGTCGTGAAACCACCAAAAACGATGTCATCTAACGAGATAGTGTTGTTTTATTGCGAGTACGAAACTGCGATAGGTGAAATATTGGGAAAGCACACAAAATGGCATGAACTAGCCAGATACTGCGTCTTGTGCCGTTACAAGTGCGAAACTGCTTTATTGTGATATTCTCGTTAAAGCGCATGCAAGTATCGTGAAACCTTAAAGAACGATGTCATCTAGCGAGATACAGCGTTCTGTACTGTAATAAGTTGGTGAGAAACTGTGAGGTCAAGCAAATATCGTAATTGTGAACGAAACAGTGTAATTGAGCGTATTTAGATACAAGTGCGAATGTTAGGTTAGGTTGAGATATCAACCGTCGTAAAACCGCATTAAACAATGTCACTTATTGAGATGTAGTGTTTTTCAACATTACAAGTCGGGAACTACGATATCTAATGTGAAAGCGCATGAAACCGTCGTAATCTTGTAGAAAACATTGTAAAGTGGCGAGTAAAACGTTTTCTAACGATAGAAGTGCAAAGGTTAGGTTAGGTTAGGTTAGTTTAAGCTAGGTAGCGTCGTGAAACTACCAAAAACGACGTCATCTAACGAGATAGTGTTGTTTTATAGCGAGTATTAAACTGCGATAGGTGAAATGTTGTGAAAGCACACAAAACGGCATGAACAAGCCAAAACTGCGTGTTCTACCGTTACAAGTGCGAAACTGCTATGTTGTGACATTCTCGGTAAAGCGCATGCAAGTATCGTGAAACCTTAAAGAACGATGTCATTTAGCGAGATACAGCGTTCTGTACTGTAATAAGTTGGTGAGAAACTGTGAGGTCAAGCAAATATCGTAATTGTGAACGAAACAGTGTAATTGAGCGTCTTTAGATACAAGTGCGAATGTTAGGTTAGGTTGACATATCAACCGTCGTAAAACCGCATTAAACAATGTCACTTAGTGAGATGTAGTGTTTTTCAACATTACAAGTCGGGAACTACGATATCTAATGTGAAAGCGCATGAAACCGTCGTAATCTTGTAGAAAACATTGTAAAGTTGCGAGTAAACGTTTTCTAACGATAGAAGTGCGAAGGTTAGGTTAGGTTAGGTTAGTTTAAGCTAGGTAGCGTCGTGAAACTACCAAAAACGACGTCATCTAACGAGATAGTGTTGTTTTATTGCGAGTATTAAACTGCGATAGGTAAAATGTTGTGAAAGCACACAAAACAGCATGAACAAGCCAAATACTGCGTGTTGTACCGTTACAAGTGCGAAAGTGCTATGTTGTGACATTCTCGGTAAAGCGCATGCAAGTATCGTGAAACCTTAAAGAACGATGTCATTTAGCGAGATACAGCGTTCTGTACTGTAATAAGTTGGTGAGAAACTGTGAGGTCAAGCAAATATCGTAATTGTGAACGAAACAGTGTAATTGAGCGTTTTTAGATACAAGTGCGAATGTTAGGTTAGGTTGACATATCAACCGTCGTAAAACCGCATTAAACAATGTCACTTAGTGAGATGTAGTGTTTTTCAACATTACAAGTCGGGAACTACGATATCTAATGTGAAAGCGCATGAAACCGTCGTAATCTTGTAGAAAACATTGTAAAGTAGCGAATAAAACGTTTTCTAACGATAGAAGTGCGAAGGTTCGGTTAGTTTGAGTTATGTTAGTTTAAGCTAGGTAGCGTCGTGAAACCACCAAAAACGACGTCATCTAACGAGATAGTGTTGTTTTAATGCGAGTACGAAACTGCGACAGGTAAAATGTTGTGAAAGCACTCAAAACGGCATGAACAAGCCAAATACTGCGTGTTGTATCGTTACAAGTGCGAAACTGCTATATTGTGATATTCTCGTTGAAGCGCATGCAAGCATCGTGAAACCTTAAAGAACGATGTCATTTAGCGAGATACAGCGTTCTGAACTGCAATAAGTTGGTGAAAAACTGTGAGGTTATGGAAATATCGTAATTGTGAACGAAACAGTGTAATAGAGCGTTTTTAGATACAAGTGCGAATGTTAGGTTAGGTTAAGATATGAACCGTCGTAAAACCGCATTAAACAATGTCAATTACTGAGATGCAGTGTTTTTCACCATTAAAAGTGGGGAACTGCGATATTTATTGTGAAAGCGCTTGCAACCGTCGTTAGGTTAGGTTAGGTTAGGTTAGGTTAGGTTAGGTTTGGTTAGGTTAGGTTAGGTTAGGTTAGGTTAGATTAGGTTAGGTTGGGTTGAGTTGGGTTAGGTTAGGTTAGGTTAGGTTAGGTTGGGTTAGGTTAGGTTAGGTTAGGTTAGGTTACGTTAGGTTAGGTTACGTTAGGTTAGGTTAGGTTAGGTTACGTTAGGTTAGGTTAGGTTAGGTAAGGATAATTTGGTTAGGTTAGGTAAAGTTAGGTTAGGTTAGGTTAGGTTGGGTTGGGTGTTGTTGGGTTGGGTTGGGTTGGGTTAGGTTGGGTTAGGTTAGGTTAGGTTACGTTAGGTTAGGTTAGGTTAGGTTACGTTAGGTTATGTTAGGTTAGGTTAGGTTACGTTAGGTTAGGTTAGGTCAGGTAAGGTTAGGTTACGTTAGAATAGGTTAGGTTAGGTTACATTAGGTTAGGTTAAGTTAGGTTAGGTTAGGTTGGGTTGGGTTGGGTTAGGTTGGGTTAGGTTAGGTTAGGTTAGGTTAGGTTAGTTTAGGTTAGGTTAGGTTAGGTTAGGTTAAGTTGGGTTGGGTTAGGTTAGATTAGGTAAGGTTAGGTTAGGTTAGGTTAGGTTAAGGTATGAAGCGTCGTAAAACCGCATTAAACAATGTCACTTAGTGAGATGCAGTGTTTTTCACCTTTACAAGTTGGGAACTGTGATATCTAATGTGAAAGCGCTTGAAACCGTCGTAATGTTGTAGAAAGCAATGTAAAGTAGCAAGTAAAACGTTTTCTAACGATAGAAGTGCGAAGGTCATGTTAGGTTATGTTAGTTTAAGCTAGGTAGCGTCGTGAAACCACCAAAAACGACGTCGTCTAACGAGATAGTTGTTTTATTGCGAGTACGAAACTGCGATAGGTAAAATGTTGTGAAAGCACACAAAACGGCATGAACAAGCCAAATACTGCGTGTTGTACCGTTACAAGTGCGAAAGTGCTATGTTGTGACATTCTCGGTAAAGCGCATGAAAGTATCGTGAGACCTTAAAGAACGATGTCATTTAGCGAGATACAGCGTTCTGTACTGTAATAAGTTGGTGAGAAACTGTGAGGTCAAGCAAATATCGTAATTTTGAACGAAACAGTGTAATTGAGCGTCTTTAGATACAAGTGCGAATGTTAGGTTAGGTTGACATATCAACCGTCGTAAAACCGCATTAAACAATGTCACTTAGTGAGATGTAGTGTTTTTCAACATTACAAGTCGGGAACTACGATATCTAATGTGAAAGCGCATGAAACCGTCGTAATCTTGTAGAAAACATTATAAAGTGGCGAGTAAAACGTTTTCTAACGATAGAAGTGCGAAGGTTAGGTTAGGTTAGGTTAGTTAAGCTAGGTAGCGTCGTGAAACTACCAAAAACGACGTCATCTAACGAGATAGTGTTGTTTTATAGCGAGTATTAAACTGCGATAGGTGAAATGTTGTGAAAGCACACAAAACGGCATGAACAAGCCAAATACTGCGTGTTCTACCGTTACAAGTGCGAAACTGCTATATTGTGATATTCTCGTTAAATCGCATGCAAGCATCGTGAAACCTTAAAGAACAATGTCATTTAGCGAGATACAGCGTTCTGTACTGCAATAAGTTGGTGAAAAACTGTGAGGTTATGCAACTATCGTAATTGTGAACAGAACAGTGTAATAGAGCGTTTTTAGATACAAGTGCGAATGTTAGGTTAGGTTAAGATATGAACCGTCGTAAAACCGCACTCAACAATGTCAATTACTGAGATGCAGTGTTTTTCACCATTAAAAGTGGGGAACTGCGACATTTAATGTGAAAGCGCTTGCAACCGTCGTTAGGTTAGGTTAGGTTAGGTTAGGTTAGGTTAGGTTTGGTTAGGTTAGGTTAGGTTAGGTTAGGTTAGATTAGGTTAGGTTGGGTTGAGTTGGGTTAGGTTAGGTTAGGTTGGGTTAGGTTAGGTTAGGTTAGGTTAGGTTACGTTAGGTTAGGTTACGTTAGGTTAGGTTAGGTTAGGTTACGTTAGGTTAGGTTAGGTTAGGTAAGGATAATTTGGTTAGGTTAGGTAAGGTTAGGTTAGGTTAGGTTAGGTTGGGTTGGGTGTTGGGTTGGGTTGGGTTAGGTTGGGTTAGGTTAGGTTAGGTTAGGTTAGGTTAGGTTAGGTTACGTTAGGTTACGTTAGGTTAGGTTTGGTTAGGTTAGGTTAGGTTAGGGTATGTTAGGTAAGGTTTGGTTAGGTTAGGTTAGGTTAGGTTGGTTTAGGTAAGGTTAGGTTAGGTTAAGATATGAACCGCGCTAAAACCGCGTTAAACAATGTCACTTAGTGAGATGCTGTGTTTTTCACCTCTACAAGTCGGGAACTGCGATATCTAATGTGAAAGCGCATGAAACCGTCGTAATCTTGTAGAAAACATTGTAAAGTAGCGAATAAAACGTTTTCTAACGATAGAAGTGCGAAGGTTCGGTTAGTTTGAGCTAGGTAGCGTCGTGAAACCACCAAAAACGATGTCATCTAACGAGATAGTGTTGTTTTATTGCGAGTACGAAACTGCGATAGGTGAAATATTGGGAAAGCACACAAAATGGCATGAACTAGCCAGATACTGCGTCTTGTGCCGTTACAAGTGCGAAACTGCTTTATTGTGATATTCTCGTTAAAGCGCATGCAAGTATCGTGAAACCTTAAAGAACGATGTCATCTAGCGAGATACAGCGTTCTGTACTGTAATAAGTTGGTGAGAAACTGTGAGGTCAAGCAAATATCGTAATTGTGAACAAAACAGTGTAATTGAGCGTATTTAGATACAAGTGCGAATGTTAGGTTAGGTTGAGATATCAACCGTCGTAAAACCGCATTAAACAATGTCACTTATTGAGATGTAGTGTTTTTCAACATTACAAGTCGGGAACTACGATATCTAATGTGAAAGCGCATGAAACCGTCGTAATCTTGTAGAAAACATTGTAAAGTGGCGAGTAAAACGTTTTCTAACGATAGAAGTGCAAAGGTTAGGTTAGGTTAGGTTAGTTTAAGCTAGGTAGCGTCGTGAAACTACCAAAAACGACGTCATCTAACGAGATAGTGTTGTTTTATAGCGAGTATTAAACTGCGATAGGTGAAATGTTGTGAAAGCACACAAAACGGCATGAACAAGCCAAAACTGCGTGTTCTACCGTTACAAGTGCGAAACTGCTATGTTGTGACATTCTCGGTAAAGCGCATGCAAGTATCGTGAAACCTTAAAGAACGATGTCATTTAGCGAGATACAGCGTTCTGTACTGTAATAAGTTGGTGAGAAACTGTGAGGTCAAGCAAATATCGTAATTGTGAACGAAACAGTGTAATTGAGCGTCTTTAGATACAAGTGCGAATGTTAGGTTAGGTTGACATATCAACCGTCGTAAAACCGCATTAAACAATGTCACTTAGTGAGATGTAGTGTTTTTCAACATTACAAGTCGGGAACTACGATATCTAATGTGAAAGCGCATGAAACCGTCGTAATCTTGTAGAAAACATTGTAAAGTTGCGAGTAAACGTTTTCTAACGATAGAAGTGCGAAGGTTAGGTTAGGTTAGGTTAGTTTAAGCTAGGTAGCGTCGTGAAACTACCAAAAACGACGTCATCTAACGAGATAGTGTTGTTTTATTGCGAGTATTAAACTGCGATAGGTAAAATGTTGTGAATGCACACAAAACGGCATGAACAAGCCAAATACTGCGTGTTCTACCGTTACAAGTGCGAAACTGCTACATTGTGATATTCTCGTTAAAGCGCATGCAAGCATCGTGAAACCTTAAAGAACGATGTCATTTAGCGAGATACAGCGTTCTGTACTGCAATAAGTTGGTGAAAAACTGTGAGGTTATGCAAATATCGTAATTGTGAACGAAACAGTGTAAAAGAGCGTTTTTCAATACAAGTACGAATGTTAGGTTAGGTTAAGATATTAACCGTCGTAAAACCGCATTAAACAATGTCACTTAGTGAGATGCAGTGTTTTTCGCCATTACAAGTTGGGAACTGCGATATCTAATGTGAAAGCACTTGCAAACGTCGTTAGGTTAGGTTAGGTTAGGTTAGGTTAGGTTACGTTAGGTTAGGTTTGGTTAGGTTACGTTAGGTTAGGTTAGGTTAGGTTATGTTAGGTTAGGTTGGGATAGGTTAGGTTAGGTTACGTTAGCTTAAGGTATGAACCATCGTAAAACCGCAATAAACAATGTCACTTAGTGAGATGCAGTGTTTTTCACCTTTACAAGTTGGGAACTGCGATATCTAATGTGAAAGCGCTAGAAACCGTCGTAATGTTGTAGAAAGCAATGTAAAGTAGCGAGTAAAACGTTTTCTAACGATAGAAGTGCGAAGGTTATGTTAGGTTGAGTTATGTTAGTTTAAGCTAGGTAGCGTCGTGAAACCACCAAAAACGACGTCGTCTAACGAGATAGTTGTTTTATTGCGAGTACGAAACTGCGATAGGTAAAATGTTGTGAAAGCACACAAAACGGCATGAACAAGCCAAATACTGCGTGTTGTACCGTTACAAGTGCGAAAGTGCTATGTTGTGACATTCTCGGTAAAGCGCATGCAAGTATCGTGAAACCTTAAAGAACGATGTCATTTAGCGAGATACAGCGTTCTGTACTGTAATAAGTTGGTGAGAAACTGTGAGGTCAAGCAAATATCGTAATTTTGAACGAAACAGTGTAATTGAGCGTCTTTAGATACAAGTGCGAATGTTAGGTTAGGTTGACATATCAACCGTCGTAAAACCGCATTAAACAATGTCACTTAGTGAGATGTAGTGTTTTTCAACATTACAAGTCGGGAACTACGATATCTAATGTGAAAGCGCATGAAACCGTCGTAATCTTGTAGAAAACATTATAAAGTGGCGAGTAAAACGTTTTCCAACGATAGAAGTGCGAAGGTTAGGTTAGGTTAGGTTAGTTAAGCTAGGTAGCGTCGTGAAACTACCAAAAACGACGTCATCTAACGAGATAGTGTTGTTTTATAGCGAGTATTAAACTGCGATAGGTGAAATGTTGTGAAAGCACACAAAACGGCATGAACAAGCCAAATACTGCGTGTTCTACCGTTACAAGTGCGAAACTGCTATATTGTGATATTCTCGTTAAATCGCAAGCAAGCATCGTGAAACCTTAAAGAACAATGTCATTTAGCGAGATACAGCGTTCTGTACTGCAATAAGTTGGTGAAAAACTGTGAGGTTATGCAAATATCGTAATTGTGAACAAAACAGTGTAATAGAGCGTTTTTAGATACAAGTGCGAATGTTAGGTTAGGTTAAGATATGAACCGTCGTAAAACCGCATTAAACAATGTCAATTACTGAGATGCAGTGTTTTTCACCATTAAAAGTGGGGAACTGCGATATTTAATGTGAAAGCGCTTGCAACCGTCGTTAGGTTAGGTTAGGTTAGGTTAGGTTAGGTTAGGTTTGGTTAGGTTAGGTTAGGTTAGGTTAGGTTAGATTAGGTTAGGTTGGGTTGAGTTGGGTTAGGTTAGGTTAGGTTAGGTTAGGTTGGGTTAGGTTAGGTTAGGTTAGGTTAGGTTACGTTAGGTAAGGTTACGTTAGGTTAGGTTAGGTTAGGTTACGTTAGGTTAGGTTAGGTTAGGTAAGGATAATTTGGTTAGGTTAGGTAAGGTTAGGTTAGGTTAGGTTAGGTTGGGTTGGGTGTTGGGTTGGGTTGGGTTGGGTTAGGTTGGGTTAGGTTAGGTTAGGTTAGGTTAGGTTACGTTAGGTTAGGTTAGGTTAGGTTTGGTTAGGTTAGGTTAGGTTAGGTTAGGTTAGGGTATGTTAGGTAAGGTTTGGTTAGGTTAGGTTAGGTTGGTTTAGGTAAGGTTAGGTTAGGTTAAGATATGAACCGCGCTAAAACCGCGTTAAACAATGTCACTTAGTGAGATGCTGTGTTTTTCACCATTACAAGTCGGGAACTGCGATATCTAATGTGAAAGCGCATGAAACCGTCGTAATCTTGTAGAAAACATTGTAAAGTAGCGAATAAAACGTTTTCTAACGATAGAAGTGCGAAGGTTCGGTTAGTTTGAGTTATGTTAGTTTAAGCTAGGTAGCGTCGTAAAACCACAAAAAACGACGTCATCTAACGAGATAGTGTTGTTTTAATGCGAGTACGAAACTGCGACAGGTAAAATGTTGTGAAAGCACTCAAAACGGCATGAACAAGCCAAATACTGCGTGTTGTATCGTTACAAGTGCGAAACTGCTATATTGTGATATTCTCGTTGAAGCGCATGCAAGCATCGTGAAACCTTAAAGAACGATGTCATTTAGCGAGATACAGCGTTCTGTACTGCAATAAGTTGGTGAAAAACTGTGAGGTTATGCAAATATCGTAATTGTGAACGAAACCGTGTAATAGAGCGTTTTTCAATACAAGTACGAATGTTAGGTTAGGTTAAGGTATGAACCGTCGTAAAACCGCAATAAACAATGTCACTTAGTGAGATGCAGTGTTTTTCACCTTTACAAGTTGGGAACTGCGATATCTAATGCGAAAGCGCTTGAAACCGTCGTAATCTTGTAGAAAACATTGTAAAGTAGCGAATAAAACGTTTTCTAACGATAGAAGTGCGAAGGTTCGGTTAGTTTGAGTTATGTTAGTTTAAGCTAGGTAGCGTCGTAAAACCACAAAAAACGACGTCATCTAACGAGATAGTGTTGTTTTAATGCGAGTACGAAACTGCGACAGGTAAAATGTTGTGAAAGCACACAAAACAGCATGAACAAGCCAAATACTGCGTGTTGTACCGTTACAAGTGCGAAAGTGCTATGTTGTGACATTCTCGGTAAAGCGCATGCAAGTATCGTGAAACCTTAAAGAACGATGTCATTTAGCGAGATACAGCGTTCTGTACTGTAATAAGTTGGTGAGAAACTGTGAGGTCAAGCAAATATCGTAATTGTGAACGAAACAGTGTAATTGAGCGTTTTTAGATACAAGTGCGAATGTTAGGTTAGGTTGACATATCAACCGTCGTAAAACCGCATTAAACAATGTCCCTTAGTGAGATGTAGTGTTTTTCAACATTACAAGTCGGGAACTACGACATCTAATGTGAAAGCGCATGAAACCGTCGTAATCTTGTAGAAAACATTGTAAAGTGGCGAGTAAAACGTTTTCTAACGATAGAAGTGCGAAGGTTAGGTTAGGTTAGGTTAGTTTAAGCTAGGTAGCGTCGTGAAACTACCAAAAACGACGTCATCTAACGAGATAGTGTTGTTTTATAGCGAGTATTAAACTGCGATAGGTGAAATGTTGTGAAAGCACACAAAACGGCATGAACAAGCCAAATACTGCGTGTTCTACCGTTACAAGTGCGAAACTGCTATATTGTGATATTCTCGTTAAATCGCATGCAAGCATCGTGAAACCTTAAAGAACAATGTCATTTAGCGAGATACAGCGTTCTGTACTGCAATAAGTTGGTGAAAAACTGTGAGGTTATGCAAATATCGTAATTGTGAACAAAACAGTGTAATAGAGCGTTTTTAGATACAAGTGCGAATGTTAGGGTAGGTTAAGATATGAACCGTCGTAAAACCGCATTAAACAATGTCAATTACTGAGATGCAGTGTTTTTCACCATTAAAAGTGGGGAACTGCGATATTTATTGTGAAAGCGCTTGCAACCGTCGTTAGGTTAGGTTAGGTTAGGTTAGGTTAGGTTAGGTTAGGTTAGGTTAGGTTAGGTTAGGTTAGGTTAGATTAGGTTAGGTTGGGTTGAGTTGGGTTAGGTTAGGTTAGGTTAGGTTAGGTTAGGTTAGGTTGGGTTAGGTTAGGTTAGGTTAGGTTAGGTTACGTTAGGTTAGGTTACGTTAGGTTAGGTTAGGTTAGGTTACGTTAGGTTAGGTTAGGTTAGGTAAGGATAATTTGGTTAGGTTAGGTAAAGTTAGGTTAGGTTAGGTTAGGTTGGGTTGGGTGTTGTTGGGTTGGGTTGGGTTGGGTTAGGTTGGGTTAGGTTAGGTTAGGTTACGTTAGGTTAGGTTAGGTTAGGTTACGTTAGGTTATGTTAGGTTAGGTTAGGTTACGTTAGGTTAGGTTAGGTCAGGTAAGGTTAGGTTACGTTAGAATAGGTTAGGTTAGGTTACATTAGGTTAGGTTAAGTTAGGTTAGGTTAGGTTTGGTTAGGTTAGGTTAGGTTAGCTTAGGTTAGGTTAGGTTGGGTTGGGTTGGGTTAGGTTGGGTTAGGTTAGGTTAGGTTAGGTTAGGTTAGTTTAGGTTAGGTTAGGTTAGGTTAAGTTGGGTTGGGTTAGGTTAGGTTAGATTAGGTAAGGTTAGGTTAGGTTAGGTTAGGTTAGGTTAAGGTATGAAGCGTCGTAAAACCGCATTAAACAATGTCACTTAGTGAGATGCAGTGTTTTTCACCTTTACAAGTTGGGAACTGTGATATCTAATGTGAAAGCGCTTGAAATCGTCGTAATGTTGTAGAAAGCAATGTAAAGTAGCAAGTAAAACGTTTTCTAACGATAGAAGTGCGAAGGTCATGTTAGGTTATGTTAGTTTAAGCTAGGTAGCGTCGTGAAACTACCAAAAACAACGTCATCTAACGAGATAGTGTTGTTTTATTGCGAGTACGAAACTGCGATAGGTGAAATGTTGTGAAAGCACACAAAACGGCATGAACAAGCCAAATACTGCGTGTTGTACCGTTACAAGTGCGAAACTGCTATGTTGTGATATTCTCGTTAAAGCGCATGCAATCATCGTGAAACCTTAAAGAACGATGTCATTTAGCGAGATACAGCGTTCTGTACTGCAATAAGTTGGTGAAAAACTGTGAGGTTATGCAAATATCCTAATTGTGAACGAAACAGTGTATTAGAGCGTTTTTTAATACAAGTGCGAATGTTAGGTTAGGTTAAGATATGAACCGTCGTAAAACCGCATTAAACAATGTCACTTAGTGAGATGCAGTGTTTTTCACCATTACAAGTTGGGAACTGCGATATCTAATGTGAAAGCACTTGCAAACGTCGTTAGGTTAGGTTAGGTTAGGTTAGGTTAGGTTATGTTAGGTTAGGTTGGGTTAGGTTAGGTTAGGTTACGTTAGGTTAAGGTATGAACCGTCGTAAAACCGCAATAAACAATGTCACTTAGTGAGATGCAGTGTTTTTCACCTTTACAAGTTGGGAACTGCGATATCTAATGTGAAAGCGCTAGAAACCGTCGTAATGTTGTAGAAAGCAATGTAAAGTAGCGAGTAAAACGTTTTCTAACGATAGAAGAGCGAAGGTTATGTTAGGTTGAGTTATGTTAGTTTAAGCTAGGTAGCGTCGTGAAACCACCAAAAACGACGTCGTCTAACGAGATAGTTGTTTTATTGCGAGTACGAAACTGCGATAGGTAAAATGTTGTGAAAGCACACAAAACGGCATGAACAAGCCAAATGCTGCTTGTTGTACCGTTACAAGTGCGAAAGTGCTATGTTGTGACATTCTCGGTAAAGCGCATGCAAGTATCGTGAAACCTTAAAGAACGATGTCATTTAGCGAGATACAGCGTTCTGTACTGTAATAAGTTGGTGAGAAACTGTGAGGTCAAGCAAATATCGTAATTTTGAACGAAACAGTGTAATTGAGCGTCTTTAGATACAAGTGCGAATGTTAGGTTAGGTTGACATATCAACCGTCGTAAAACCGCATTAAACAATGTCACTTAGTGAGATGTAGTGTTTTTCAACATTACAAGTCGGGAACTACGATATCTAATGTGAAAGCGCATGAAACCGTCGTAATCTTGTAGAAAACTTTATAAAGTGGCGAGTAAAACGTTTTCTAACGATAGAAGTGCGAAGGTTAGGTTAGGTTAGGTTAGTTAAGCTAGGTAGCGTCGTGAAACTACCAAAAACGACGTCATCTAACGAGATAGTGTTGTTTTATAGCGAGTATTAAACTGCGATAGGTGAAATGTTGTGAAAGCACACAAAACGGCATGAACAAGCCAAATACTGCGTGTTCTACCGTTACAAGTGCGAAACTGCTATATTGTGATATTCTCGTTAAATCGCATGCAAGCATCGTGAAACCTTAAAGAACAATGTCATTTAGCGAGATACAGCGTTCAGTACTGCAATAAGTTGGTGAAAAACTGTGAGGTTATGCAAATATCGTAATTGTGAACAAAACAGTGTAATAGAGCGTTTTTAGATACAAGTGCGAATGTTAGGTTAGGTTAAGATATGAACCGTCGTAAAGCCGCATTAAACAATGTCAATTACTGAGATGCAGTGTTTTTCACCATTAAAAGTGGGGAACTGCGATATTTAATGTGAAAGCGCTTGCAACCGTCGTTAGGTTAGGTTAGGTTAGGTTAGGTTAGGTTAGGTTTGGTTAGGTTAGGTTAGGTTAGGTTAGGTTAGATTAGGTTAGGTTGGGTTGAGTTGGGTTAGGTTAGGTTAGGTTAGGTTAGGTTGGGTTAGGTTAGGTTAGGTTAGGTTAGGTTACGTTAGGTAAGGTTACGTTAGGTTAGGTTAGGTTAGGTTAGGTTACGTTAGGTTAGGTTAGGTTAGGTAAGGATAATTTGGTTAGGTCAGGTAAGGTTAGGTTAGGTTAGGTTAGGTTAGGTTGGGTTGGGTGTTGGGTTGGGTTGGGTTGGGTTAGGTTGGGTTAGGTTAGGTTAGGTTAGGTTAGGTTAGGTTACGTTAGGTTAGGTTAGGTTAGGTTTGGTTAGGTTAGGTTAGGTTAGGTTAGGTTAGGGTATGTTAGGTAAGGTTTGGTTAGGTTAGGTTAGGTTAGGTTGGTTTAGGTAAGGTTAGGTTAGGTTAAGATATGAACCGCGCTAAAACCGCGTTAAACAATGTCACTTAGTGAGATGCTGTGTTTTTCACCATTACAAGTCGGGAACTGCGATATCTAATGTGAAAGCGCATGAAACCGTCGTAATCTTGTAGAAAACATTGTAAAGTAGCGAATAAAACGTTTTCTAACGATAGAAGTGCGAAGGTTCGGTTAGTTTGAGTTATGTTAGTTTAAGCTAGGTAGCGTCGTGAAACCACCAAAAACGACGTCATCTAACGAGATAGTGTTGTTTTAATGCGAGTACGAAACTGCGACAGGTAAAATGTTGTGAAAGCACTCAAAACGGCATGAACAAGCCAAATACTGCGTGTTGTATCGTTACAAGTGCGAAACTGCTATATTGTGATATTCTCGTTGAAGCGCATGCAAGCATCGTGAAACCTTAAAGAACGATGTCATTTAGCGAGATACAGCGTTCTGTACTGCAATAGGTTGGTGAAAAACTGTGAGGTTATGCAAATATCGTAATTGTGAACGAAACCGTGTAATAGAGCGTTTTTCAATACAAGTACGAATGTTAGGTTAGGTTAAGGTATGAACCGTCGTAAAACCGCAATAAACAATGTCACTTAGTGAGATGCAGTGTTTTTCACCTTTACAAGTTGGGAACTGCGATATCTAATGCGAAAGCGCTTGAAACCGTCGTAATGTTGTAGAAAGCAATGTAAAGTAGCGAGTAAAACTTTTTCTAACGATAGAAGTGCGAAGGTTATGTTAGGTTGAGTTATGTTAGTTTAAGCTAGGTAGCGTCGTGAAACCACCAAAAACGACGTCATCTAACGAGATAGTGTTGTTTTATTGCGAGTACGAAACTGCGATAGGTAAAATGTTGTGAAAGCACACAAAACAGCATGAACAAGCCAAATACTGCGTGTTGTACCGTTACAAGTGCGAAAGTGCTATGTTGTGACATTCTCGGTAAAGCGCATGCAAGTATCGTGAAACCTTAAAGAACGATGTCATTTAGCGAGATACAGCGTTCTGTACTGTAATAAGTTGGTGAGAAACTGTGAGGTCAAGCAAATATCGTAATTGTGAACGAAACAGTGTAATTGAGCGTTTTTAGATACAAGTGCGAATGTTAGGTTAGGTTGACATATCAACCGTCGTAAAACCGCATTAAACAATGTCACTTAGTGAGATGTAGTGTTTTTCAACATTACAAGTCGGGAACTACGATATCTAATGTGAAAGCGCATGAAACCGTCGTAATCTTGTAGAAAACATTGTAAAGTAGCGAATAAAACGTTTTCTAACGATAGAAGTGCGAAGGTTCGGTTAGTTTGAGTTATGTTAGTTTAAGCTAGGTAGCGTCGTGAAACCACCAAAAACGACGTCATCTAACGAGATAGTGTTGTTTTAATGCGAGTACGAAACTGCGACAGGTAAAATGTTGTGAAAGCACTCAAAACGGCATGAACAAGCCAAATACTGCGTGTTGTATCGTTACAAGTGCGAAACTGCTATATTGTGATATTCTCGTTGAAGCGCATGCAAGCATCGTGAAACCTTAAAGAACGATGTCATTTAGCGAGATACAGCGTTCTGTACTGCAATAAGTTGGTGAAAAACTGTGAGGTTATGCAAATATCGTAATTGTGAACGAAACAGTGTAATAGAGCGTTTTTAGATACAAGTGCGAATGTTAGGTTAGGTTAAGATATGAACCGTCGTAAAACCGCATTAAACAATGTCAATTACTGAGATGCAGTGTTTTTCACCATTAAAAGTGGGGAACTGCGATATTTATTGTGAAAGCGCTTGCAACCGTCGTTAGGTTAGGTTAGGTTAGGTTAGGTTAGGTTAGGTTTGGTTAGGTTAGGTTAGGTTAGGTTAGGTTAGATTAGGTTAGGTTGGGTTGAGTTGGGTTAGGTTAGGTTAGGTTAGGTTAGGTTAGGTTAGGTTGGGTTAGGTTAGGTTAGGTTAGGTTACGTTAGGTTAGGTTACGTTAGGTTAGGTTAGGTTAGGTTACGTTAGGTTAGGTTAGGTTAGGTAAGGATAATTTGGTTAGGTTAGGTAAAGTTAGGTTAGGTTAGGTTAGGTTGGGTTGGGTGTTGTTGGGTTGGGTTGGGTTGGGTTAGGTTGGGTTAGGTTAGGTTAGGTTACGTTAGGTTAGGTTAGGTTAGGTTACGTTAGGTTATGTTAGGTTAGGTTAGGTTACGTTAGGTTAGGTTAGGTCAGGTAAGGTTAGGTTACGTTAGAATAGGTTAGGTTAGGTTACATTAGGTTAGGTTAAGTTAGGTTAGGTTAGGTTGGGTTGGGTTGGGTTAGGTTGGGTTAGGTTAGGTTAGGTTAGGTTAGGTTAGTTTAGGTTGGTTAGGTTAGGTTAAGTTGGGTTGGGTTAGGTTAGGTTAGATTAGGTAAGGTTAGGTTAGGTTAGGTTAGGTTAGGTTAAGGTATGAAGCGTCGTAAAACCGCATTAAACAATGTAACTTAGTGAGATGCAGTGTTTTTCACCTTTACAAGTTGGGAACTGTGATATCTAATGTGAAAGCGCTTGAAACCGTCGTAATGTTGTAGAAAGCAATGTAAAGTAGCAAGTAAAACGTTTTCTAACGATAGAAGTGCGAAGGTCATGTTAGGTTATGTTAGTTTAAGCTAGGTAGCGTCGTGAAACCACCAAAAACGACGTCGTCTAACGAGATAGTTGTTTTATTGCGAGTACGAAACTGCGATAGGTAAAATGTTGTGAAAGCACACAAAACGGCATGAACAAGCCAAATACTGCGTGTTGTACCGTTACAAGTGCGAAAGTGCTATGTTGTGACATTCTCGGTAAAGCGCATAAAAGTATCGTGAGACCTTAAAGAACGATGTCATTTAGCGAGATACAGCGTTCTGTACTGCAATAAGTTGGTGAAAAACTGTGAGGTTATGCAAATATCGTAATTGTGAACAAAACAGTGTAATAGAGCGTTTTTAGATACAAGTGCGAATGTTAGGGTAGGTTAAGATATGAACCGTCGTAAAACCGCATTAAACAATGTCAATTACTGAGATGCAGTGTTTTTCACCATTAAAAGTGGGGAACTGCGATATTTATTGTGAAAGCGCTTGCAACCGTCGTTAGGTTAGGTTAGGTTAGGTTAGGTTAGGTTAGGTTAGGTTAGGTTAGGTTAGGTTAGGTTAGGTTAGATTAGGTTAGGTTGGGTTGAGTTGGGTTAGGTTAGGTTAGGTTAGGTTAGGTTGGGTTAGGTTAGGTTAGGTTAGGTTAGGTTACGTTAGGTTAGGTTACGTTAGGTTAGGTTAGGTTAGGTTACGTTAGGTTAGGTTAGGTTAGGTAAGGATAATTTGGTTAGGTTAGGTAAAGTTAGGTTAGGTTAGGTTGGGTTGGGTGTTGTTGGGTTGGGTTGGGTTGGGTTAGGTTGGGTTAGGTTAGGTTAGGTTACGTTAGGTTAGGTTAGGTTAGGTTTGGTTAGGTTAGGTTAGGTTAGGTTAGGTTAGGGTATGTTAGGTAAGGTTTGGTTAGGTTAGGTTAGGTTAGGTTGGTTTAGGTAAGGTTAGGTTAGGTTAAGATATGAACCGCGCTAAAACCGCGTTAAACAATGTCACTTAGTGAGATGCTGTGTTTTTCACCATTACAAGTCGGGAACTGCGATATCTAATGTGAAAGCGCATGAAACCGTCGTAATCTTGTAGAAAACATTGTAAAGTAGCGAATAAAACGTTTTCTAACGATAGAAGTGCGAAGGTTCGGTTAGTTTGAGTTATGTTAGTTTAAGCTAGGTAGCGTCGTGAAACCACCAAAAACGACGTCATCTAACGAGATAGTGTTGTTTTAATGCGAGTACGAAACTGCGACAGGTAAAATGTTGTGAAAGCACTCAAAACGGCATGAACAAGCCAAATACTGCGTGTTGTATCGTTACAAGTGCGAAACTGCTATATTGTGATATTCTCGTTGAAGCGCATGCAAGCATCGTGAAACCTTAAAGAACGATGTCATTTAGCGAGATACAGCGTTCTGTACTGCAATAGGTTGGTGAAAAACTGTGAGGTTATGCAAATATCGTAATTGTGAACGAAACCGTGTAATAGAGCGTTTTTCAATACAAGTACGAATGTTAGGTTAGGTTAAGGTATGAACCGTCGTAAAACCGCAATAAACAATGTCACTTAGTGAGATGCAGTGTTTTTCACCTTTACAAGTTGGGAACTGCGATATCTAATGCGAAAGCGCTTGAAACCGTCGTAATGTTGTAGAAAGCAATGTAAAGTAGCGAGTAAAACTTTTTCTAACGATAGAAGTGCGAAGGTTATGTTAGGTTGAGTTATGTTAGTTTAAGCTAGGTAGCGTCGTGAAACCACCAAAAACGACGTCATCTAACGAGATAGTGTTGTTTTATTGCGAGTACGAAACTGCGATAGGTAAAATGTTGTGAAAGCACACAAAACAGCATGAACAAGCCAAATACTGCGTGTTGTACCGTTACAAGTGCGAAAGTGCTATGTTGTGACATTCTCGGTAAAGCGCATGCAAGTATCGTGAAACCTTAAAGAACGATGTCATTTAGCGAGATACAGCGTTCTGTACTGTAATAAGTTGGTGAGAAACTGTGAGGCCAAGCAAATATCGTAATTGTGAACGAAACAGTGTAATTGAGCGTTTTTAGATACAAGTGCGAATGTTAGGTTAGGTTGACATATCAACCGTCGTAAAACCGCATTAAACAATGTCACTTAGTGAGATGTAGTGTTTTTCAACATTACAAGTCGGGAACTACGATATCTAATGTGAAAGCGCATGAAACCGTCGTAATCTTGTAGAAAACATTGTAAAGTAGCGAATAAAACGTTTTCTAACGATAGAAGTGCGAAGGTTCGGTTAGTTTGAGTTATGTTAGTTTAAGCTAGGTAGCGTCGTGAAACCACCAAAAACGACGTCATCTAACGAGATAGTGTTGTTTTAATGCGAGTACGAAACTGCGACAGGTAAAATGTTGTGAAAGCACTCAAAACGGCATGAACAAGCCAAATACTGCGTGTTGTATCGTTACAAGTGCGAAACTGCTATATTGTGATATTCTCGTTGAAGCGCATGCAAGCATCGTGAAACCTTAAAGAACGATGTCATTTAGCGAGATACAGCGTTCTGTACTGCAATAAGTTGGTGAAAAACTGTGAGGTTATGCAAATATCGTAATTGTGAGCGAAACAGTGTAATAGAGCGTTTTTAGATACAAGTGCGAATGTTAGGTTAGGTTAAGATATGAACTGTCGTAAAACCGCATTAAACAATGTCAATTACTGAGATGCAGTGTTTTTCACCATTAAAAGTGGGGAACTGCGATATTTATTGTGAAAGCGCTTGCAACCGTCGTTAGGTTAGGTTAGGTTAGGTTAGGTTAGGTTAGGTTAGGTTTGGTTAGGTTAGGTTAGGTTAGGTTAGATTAGGTTAGGTTGGGTTGAGTTGGGTTAGGTTAGGTTAGGTTAGGTTAGGTTAGGTTAGGTTAGGTTACGTTAGGTTAGGTTACGTTAGGTTAGGTTAGGTTAGGTTACGTTAGGTTAGGTTAGGTTAGGTAAGGATAATTTGGTTAGGTTAGGTAAGGTTAGGTTAGGTTAGGTTAGGTTGGGTTGGGTGTTGGGTTGGGTTGGGTTGGGTTAGGTTGGGTTAGGTTAGGTTAGGTTAGGTTAGGTTAGGTTAGGTTACGTTAGGTTAGGTTAGGTTAGGTTTGGTTAGGTTAGGTTAGGTTAGGTTAGGTTAGGGTATGTTAGGTAAGGTTTGGTTAGGTTAGGTTAGGTTAGGTTGGTTTAGGTAAGGTTAGGGTAGGTTAAGATATGAACCGCGCTAAAACCGCGTTAAACAATGTCACTTAGTGAGATGCTGTGTTTTTTACCTCTACAAGTCGGGAACTGCGATATCTAATGTGAAAGCGCATGAAACCGTCGTAATCTTGTAGAAAACATTGTAAAGTAGCGAATAAAACGTTTTCTAACGATAGAAGTGCGAAGGTTCGGTTAGTTTGAGTTATGTTAGTTTAAGCTAGGTAGCGTCGTGAAACCACCAAAAACGACGTCATCTAACGAGATAGTGTTGTTTTAATGCGAGTACGAAACTGCGACAGGTAAAATGTTGTGAAAGCACTCAAAACGGCATGAACAAGCCAAATACTGCGTGTTGTATCGTTACAAGTGCGAAACTGCTATATTGTGATATTCTCGTTGAAGCGCATGCAAGCATCGTGAAACCTTAAAGAACGATGTCATTTAGCGAGATACAGCGTTCTGTACTGCAATAAGTTGGTGAAAAACTGTGAGGTTATGCAAATATCGTAATTGTGAACGAAACCGTGTAATAGAGCGTTTTTCAATACAAGTACGAATGTTAGGTTAGGTTAAGGTATGAACCGTCGTAAAACCGCAATAAACAATGTCACTTAGTGAGATGCAGTGTTTTTCACCTTTACAAGTTGGGAACTGCGATATCTAATGCGAAAGCGCTTGAAACCGTCGTAATGTTGTAGAAAGCAATGTAAAGTAGCGAGTAAAACTTTTTCTAACGATAGAAGTGCGAAGGTTGTTAGGTTGAGTTATGTTAGTTTAAGCTAGGTAGCGTCGTGAAACCACCAAAAACGACGTCATCTAACGAGATAGTGTTGTTTTATTGCGAGTACGAAACTGCGATAGGTAAAATGTTGTGAAAGCACACAAAACAGCATGAACAAGCCAAATACTGCGTGTTGTACCGTTACAAGTGCGAAAGTGCTATGTTGTGACATTCTCGGTAAAGCGCATGCAAGTATCGTGAAACCTTAAAGAACGATGTCATTTAGCGAGATACAGCGTTCTGTACTGTAATAAGTTGGTGAGAAACTGTGAGGTCAAGCAAATATCGTAATTGTGAACGAAACAGTGTAATTGAGCGTTTTTAGATACAAGTGCGAATGTTAGGTTAGGTTGACATATCAACCGTCGTAAAACCGCATTAAACAATGTCCCTTAGTGAGATGTAGTGTTTTTCAACATTACAAGTCGGGAACTACGACATCTAATGTGAAAGCGCATGAAACCGTCGTAATCTTGTAGAAAACATTGTAAAGTGGCGATTAAAACGTTTTCTAACGATAGAAGTGCGAAGGTTAGGTTAGGTTAGGTTAGTTTAAGCTAGGTAGCGTCGTGAAACTACCAAAAACGACGTCATCTAACGAGATAGTGTTGTTTTATAGCGAGTATTAAACTGCGATAGGTGAAATGTTGTGAAAGCACACAAAACGGCATGAACAAGCCAAATACTGCGTGTTGTACCGTTACAAGTGCGAAACTGCTATATTGTGATATTCTCGTTAAATCGCATGCAAGCATCGTGAAACCTTAAAGAACAATGTCATTTAGCGAGATACAGCGTTCTGTACTGCAAAAAGTTGGTGAAAAACTGTGAGGTTATGCAAATATCGTAATTGTGAACAAAACAGTGTAATAGAGCGTTTTTAGATACAAGTGCGAATGTTAGGTTAGGTTAAGATATGAACCGTCGTAAAACCGCATTAAACAATGTCAATTACTGAGATGCAGTGTTTTTCACCATTAAAAGTGGGGAACTGCGATATTTATTGTGAAAGCGCTTGCAACCGTCGTTAGGTTAGGTTAGGTTAGGTTAGGTTAGGTTAGGTTAGGTTAGGTTTGGTTAGGTTAGGTTAGGTTAGGTTAGGTTAGATTAGGTTAGGTTGGGTTGAGTTGGGTTAGGTTAGGTTAGGTTAGGTTAGGTTAGGTTGGGTTAGGTTAGGTTAGGTTAGGTTAGGTTACGTTAGGTTAGGTTACGTTAGGTTAGGTTAGGTTAGGTTACGTTAGGTTAGGTTAGGTTAGGTAAGGATAATTTGGTTAGGTTAGGTAAAGTTAGGTTAGGTTAGGTTAGGTTGGGTTGGGTGTTGTTGGGTTGGGTTGGGTTGGGTTAGGTTGGGTTAGGTTAGGTTAGGTTACGTTAGGTTAGGTTAGGTTAGGTTAGGTTATGTTAGGTTAGGTTAGGTTACGTTAGGTTAGGTTAGGTCAGGTAAGGTTAGGTTACGTTAGAATAGGTTAGGTTAGGTTACATTAGGTTAGGTTAAGTTAGGTTAGGTTAGGTTTGGTTAGGTTAGGTTAGGTTAGCTTAGGTTAGGTTAGGTTGGGTTGGGTTGGGTTAGGTTGGGTTAGGTTAGGTTAGGTTAGGTTAGGTTAGTTTAGGTTAGGTTAGGTTAGGTTAGGTTAAGTTGGGTTGGGTTAGGTTAGGTTAGATTAGGTAAGGTTAGGTTAGGTTAGGTTAGGTTAGGTTAAGGTATGAAGCGTCGTAAAACCGCATTAAACAATGTCACTTAGTGAGATGCAGTGTTTTTCACCTTTACAAGTTGGGAACTGTGATATCTAATGTGAAAGCGCTTGAAACCGTCGTAATGTTGTAGAAAGCAATGTAAAGTAGCAAGTAAAACGTTTTCTAACGATAGAAGTGCGAAGGTCATGTTAGGTTATGTTAGTTTAAGCTAGGTAGCGTCGTGAAACTACCAAAAACAACGTCATCTAACGAGATAGTGTTGTTTTATTGCGAGTACGAAACTGCGATAGGTGAAATGTTGTGAAAGCACACAAAACGGCATGAACAAGCCAAATACTGCGTGTTGTACCGTTACAAGTGCGAAACTGCTATGTTGTGATATTCTCGTTAAAGCGCATGCAAGCATCGTGAAACCTTAAAGAACGATGTCATTTAGCGAGATACAGCGTTCTGTACTGCAATAAGTTGGTGAAAAACTGTGAGGTTATGCAAATATCGTAATTGTGAACGAAACAGTGTAATAGAGCGTTTTTCAATACAAGTACGAATGTTAGGTTAGGTTAAGATATGAACCGTCGTAAAACCGCATTAAACAATGTCACTTAGTGAGATGCAGTGTTTTTCACCATTACAAGTTGGGAACTGCGATATCTAATGTGAAAGCACTTGCAAACGTCGTTAGGTTAGGTTAGGTTAGGTTATGTTAGGTTAGGTTGGGTTAGGTTAGGTTAGGTTACGTTAGGTTAAGGTATGAACCGTCGTAAAACCGCAATAAACAATGTCACTTAGTGAGATGCAGTGTTTTTCACCTTTACAAGTTGGGAACTGCGATATCTAATGTGAAAGCGCTAGAAACCGTCGTAATGTTGTAGAAAGCAATGTAAAGTAGCGAGTAAAACGTTTTCTAACGATAGAAGAGCGAAGGTTATGTTAGGTTGAGTTATGTTAGTTTAAGCTAGGTAGCGTCGTGAAACCACCAAAAACGACGTCGTCTAACGAGATAGTTGTTTTATTGCGAGTACGAAACTGCGATAGGTAAAATGTTGTGAAAGCACACAAAACGGCATGAACAAGCCAAATACTGCGTGTTGTACCGTTACAAGTGCGAAAGTGCTATGTTGTGACATTCTCGGTAAAGCGCATGCAAGTATCGTGAAACCTTAAAGAACGATGTCATTTAGCGAGATACAGCGTTCTGTACTGTAATAAGTTGGTGAGAAACTGTGAGGTCAAGCAAATATCGTAATTTTGAACGAAACAGTGTAATTGAGCGTCTTTAGATACAAGTGCGAATGTTAGGTTAGGTTGACATATCAACCGTCGTAAAACCGCATTAAACAATGTCACTTAGTGAGATGTAGTGTTTTTCAACATTACAAGTCGGGAACTACGATATCTAATGTGAAAGCGCATGAAACCGTCGTAATCTTGTAGAAAACATTATAAAGTGGCGAGTAAAACGTTTTCTAACGATAGAAGTGCGAAGGTTAGGTTAGGTTAGGTTAGTTAAGCTAGGTAGCGTCGTGAAACTACCAAAAACGACGTCATCTAACGAGATAGTGTTGTTTTATAGCGAGTATTAAACTGCGATAGGTGAAATGTTGTGAAAGCACACAAATTGGCATGAACAAGCCAAATACTGCGTGTTCTACCGTTACGAGTGCGAAACTGCTATATTGTGATATTCTCGTTAAATCGCATGCAAGCATCGTGAAACCTTAAAGAACAATGTCATTTAGCGAGATACAGCGTTCTGTACTGCAATAAGTTGGTGAAAAACTGTGAGGTTATGCAAATATCGTAATTGTGAACAAAACAGTGTAATAGAGCGTTTTTAGATACAAGTGCGAATGTTAGGTTAGGTTAAGATATGAACCGTCGTAAAACCGCATTAAACAATGTCAATTACTGAGATGCAGTGTTTTTCACCATTAAAAGTGGGGAACTGCGATATTTAATGTGAAAGCGCTTGCAACCGTCGTTAGGTTAGGTTAGGTTAGGTTAGGTTAGGTTAGGTTTGGTTAGGTTAGGTTAGGTTAGGTTAGGTTAGATTAGGTTAGGTTGGGTTGAGTTGGGTTAGGTTAGGTTAGGTTAGGTTAGGTTGGGTTGGGTTAGGTTAGGTTAGGTTAGGTTAGGTTACGTTAGGTTAGGTTACGTTAGGTTAGGTTAGGTTAGGTTACGTTAGGTTAGGTTAGGTTAGGTAAGGATAATTTGGTTAGGTTAGGTAAGGTTAGGTTAGGTTAGGTTAGGTTGGGTTGGGTGTTGGGTTGGGTTGGGTTGGGTTAGGTTGGGTTAGGTTAGGTTAGGTTACGTTAGGTTAGGTTAGGTTAGGTTACGTTAGGATATGTTAGGTTAGGTTAGGTTACGTTAGGTTAGGTTAGGTCAGGTAAGGTTAGGTTACGTTAGAATAGGTTAGGTTAGGTTACGTTAGGTTAGGTTAAGTTAGGTTAGGTTAGGTTTGGTTAGGTTAGGTTAGGTTAGCTTAGGTTAGGTTAGGTTGGGATGGGTTGGGTTAGGTTGGGTTAGGTTAGGTTAGGTTAGGTTAGGTTGGGTTAGGTTAGTTTAGGTTAGGTTAGGTTAGGTTAGGTTAAGTTGGGTTGGGTTAGGTTAGGTTAGGTTAGGTAAGGTTAGGTTAGGTTAGGTTAAGGTATGAACCGTCGTAAAACCGCATTAAACAATGTCACTTAGTGAGATGCAGTGTTTTAACCATTACAAGTCGGGAACTGCGATATCTAATGTGAAAGCGCTTGCAAACGTCGTTAGGTTAGGTTAGGTTAGGTTAGGTTAGGTTAGGTTAGGTTTGGTTAGGTTAGGTTAGGTTAGGTTAGGGTATGTTAGGTAAGGTTTGGTTAGGTTAGGTTAGGTTAGGTTGGGTGAGGTAAGGTTAGGTTAGGTTAAGATATGAACCGCGCTAAAACCGCATTAAACAATGTCACTTAGTGAGATGCTGTGTTTTCCACCATTACAAGTCGGGAACTGCGATATCTCATGTGAAAGCGCATGAAACCGTCGTAATTTTGTAGAAAACATTGTAAAGTAGCGAATAAAACGTTTTCTAACGATAGAAGTGCGAAGGTTCGGTTAGTTTGAGCTAGGTAGCGTCGTGAAACCACCAAAAACGATGTCATCTAACGAGATAGTGTTGTTTTATTGCGAGTACGAAACTGCGATAGGTGAAATATTGGGAAAGCACACAAAATGGCATGAACTAGCCAGATACTGCGTCTTGTGCCGTTACAAGTGCGAAACTGCTTTATTGTGATATTCTCGTTAAAGCGCATGCAAGTATCGTGAAACCTTAAAGAACGATGTCATCTAGCGAGATACAGCGTTCTGTACTGTAATAAGTTGGTGAGAAACTGTGAGGTCAAGCAAATATCGTAGTTGTGAACGAAACAGTGTAATTGAGCGTATTTAGATACAAGTGCGAATGTTAGGTTAGGTTGAGATATCAACCGTCGTAAAACCGCATTAAACAATGTCACTTAGTGAGATGTAGTGTTTTTCAACATTACAAGTCGGGAACTACGATATCTAATGTGAAAGCGCATGAAACCGTCGTAATCTTGTAGAAAACATTGTAAAATTGCGAGTAAAACGTTTTCTAACGTTAGAAGTGCGAAGGTTAGGTTAGGTTAGGTTAGTTTAAGCTAGGTAGCGTCGTGAAACTACCAAAAACGACGTCATCTAACGAGATAGTGTTGTTTTATTGCGAGTATTAAACTGCGATAGGTGAAATGTGAATGCACACAAAACGGCATGAACAAGCCAAATACTGCGTGTTCTACCGTTACAAGTGCGAAACTGCTATATTGTGATATTCTCGTTAAAGCGCATGAAAGCATCGTGAAACCTTAAAGAACAATGTCATTTAGCGAGATACAGCGTTCTGTACTGCAATAAGTTGGTGAAAAACTGTGAGGCTATGCAAATATCGTAATTGTGAACGAAACAGTGTAATAGAGCGTTTTTCAATACAAGTACGAATGTTAGGTTAGGTTAAGATATGAACCGTCGTAAAACCGCATTAAACAATGTCACTTAGTGAGATGCAGTGTTTTTCACCATTACAAGTTGGGAACTGCGATATCTAATGTGAAAGCGCTTGCAAACGTCGTTAGGTTAGGTTAGGTTAGGTTAGGTTAGGTTAGGTTAGGTTAGGTTTGGTTAGGTTAGGTAAGGTTAGGTTATGTTAGGTTAGGTTGGGTTAGGTTAGGTTAGGTTACGTTAGGTTAAGGTATGAACCGTCGTAAAACCGCAATAAACAATGTCACTTAGTGAGATGCAGTGTTTTTCACCTTTACAAGTTGGGAACTGCGATATCTAATGTGAAAGCGCTTGAAACCGTCGTAATGTTGTAGAAAGCAATGTAAAGTAGCGAGTAAAACGTTTTCTAACGATAGAAGTGCGAAGGTTATGTTAGGTTGAGTTATGTTAGTTTAAGCTAGGTAGCGTCGTGAAACCACCAAAAACGACGTCATCTAACGAGATAGTGTTGTTTTATTGCGAGTACGAAACTGCGATAGGTAAAATGTTGTGAAAGCACACAAAACGGCATGAACAAGCCAAATACTGCGTGTTGTACCGTTACAAGTGCGAAACTGCTATGTTGTGACATTCTCGGTAAAGCGCATGCAAGTATCGTGAAACCTTAAAGAACGATGTCATTTAGCGAGATACAGCGTTCTGTACTGTAATAAGTTGGTGAGAAACTGTGAGGTCAAGCAAATATCGTAATTGTGAACGAAACAGTGTAATTGAGCGTCTTTAGATACAAGTGCGAATGTTAGGTTAGGTTGACATATCAACCGTCGTAAAACCGCATTAAACAATGTCACTTATTGAGATGTAGTGTTTTTCAACATTACAAGTCGGGAACTACGATATCTAATGTGAAAGCGCATGAAACCGTCGTAATCTTGTAGAAAACATTGTAAAGTGGCGAGTAAAACGTTTTCTAACGATAGAAGTGCAAAGGTTAGGTTAGGTTAGGTTAGTTTAAGCTAAGTAGCGTCGTGAAACTACCAAAAACGACGTCATCTAACGAGATAGTGTTGTTTTATAGCGAGTATTAAACTGCGATAGGTGAAATGTTGTGAAAGCACACAAAACGGCATGAACAAGCCAAATACTGCGTGTTCTACCGTTACAAGTGCGAAACTGCTATATTGTGATATTCTCGTTAAAGCGCATGCAAGCATCGTGAAACCTTAAAGAACAATGTCATTTAGCGAGATACAGCGTTCTGTACTGCAATAAGTTGGTGAAAAACTGTGAGGTTATGCAAATATCCTAATTGTGAACGAAACAGTGTAATAGAGCGTTTTTTAATACAAGTGCGAATGTTAGGTTAGGTTAAGATATGAACCGTCGTAAAACCGCATTAATCAATGTCACTTAGTGAGATGCAGTGTTTTTCACCATTACAAGTCGGGAACTGCGATATCTAATGTGAAAGCGCTTGCAAACGTCGTTAGGTTAGGTTAGGTTAGGTTAGGTTAGGTTAGGTTAGGTTAGGTTAGGTTAGGCTAGGTTACGTTAGGTTAGGTTAGGATAGGTTTGGTTAGGTTAGGTTAGGTTAGGTTAGGTTAGGGTATGTTAGGTAAGGTTTGGTTAGGTTAGGTTAGGTTAGGTTAGGTTGGTTTAGGTAAGGTTAGGTTAGGTTAAGATATGAACCGCGCTAAAACCGCGTTAAACAATGTCACTTAGTGAGATGCTGTGTTTTTCACCATTACAAGTCGGGAACTGCGATATCTAATGTGAAAGCGCATGAAACCGTCGTAATCTTGTAGAAAACATTGTAAAGTAGCGAATAAAACGTTTTCTAACGATAGAAGTGCGAAGGTTCGGTTAGTTTGAGTTATGTTAGTTTAAGCTAGGTAGCGTCGTGAAACCACCAAAAACGACGTCATCTAACGAGATAGTGTTGTTTTAATGCGAGTACGAAACTGCGACAGGTAAAATGTTGTGAAAGCACTCAAAACGGCATGAACAAGCCAAATACTGCGTGTTGTACCGTTACAAGTGCGAAACTGCTATAATGTGACATTCTCGGTAAAGCGCATGCAAGTATCGTGAAACCTTAAAGAACGATGTCATTTAGCGAGATACAGCGTTCTGTACTGTAATAAGTTGGTGAGAAACTGTGAGGTCAAGCAAATATCGTAATTGTGAACGAAACAGTGTAATTGAGCGTCTTTAGATACAAGTGTGAATGTTAGGTTAGGTTGACATATCAACCGTCGTAAAACCGCATTAAACAATGTCACTTAGTGAGATGTAGTGTTTTTCAACATTACAAGTCGGGAACTACGATATCTAATGTGAAAGCGCATGAAACCGTCGTAATCTTGTAGAAAACATTGTAAAGTTGCGAGTAAACGTTTTCTAACGATAGAAGTGCGAAGGTTAGGTTAGGTTAGGTTAGTTTAAGCTAGGTAGCGTCGTGAAACTACCAAAAACGACGTCATCTAACGAGATAGTGTTGTTTTATTGCGAGTATTAAACTGCGATAGGTAAAATGTTGTGAATGCACACAAAACGGCATGAACAAGCCAAATACTGCGTGTTCTACCGTTACAAGTGCGAAACTGCTATATTGTGATATTCTCGTTAAAGCGCATGCAAGCATCGTGAAACCTTAAAGAACGATGTCATTTAGCGAGATACAGCGTTCTGTACTGCAATAAGTTGGTGAAAAACTGTGAGGTTATGCAAATATCGTAATTGTGAACGAAACAGTGTAATAGAGCGTTTTTCAATACAAGTACGAATGTTAGGTTAGGTTAAGATATGAACCGTCGTAAAACCGCATTAAACAATGTCACTTAGTGAGATGCAGTGTTTTTCACCATTACAAGTTGGGAACTGCGATATCTAATGTGAAAGCACTTGCAAACGTCGTTAGGTTAGGTTAGGTTAGGTTAGGTTAGGTTATGTTAGGTTAGGTTGGGTTAGGTTAGGTTAGGTTACGTTAGGTTAAGGTATGAACCGTCGTAAAACCGCAATAAACAATGTCACTTAGTGAGATGCAGTGTTTTTCACCTTTACAAGTTGGGAACTGCGATATCTAATGTGAAAGCGCTAGAAACCGTCGTAATGTTGTAGAAAGCAATGTAAAGTAGCGAGTAAAACGTTTTCTAACGATAGAAGAGCGAAGGTTATGTTAGGTTGAGTTATGTTAGTTTAAGCTAGGTAGCGTCGTGAAACCACCAAAAACGACGTCGTCTAACGAGATAGTTGTTTTATTGCGAGTACGAAACTGCGATAGGTAAAATGTTGTGAAAGCACACAAAACGGCATGAACAAGCCAAATACTGCGTGTTGTACCGTTACAAGTGCGAAAGTGCTATGTTGTGACATTCTCGGTAAAGCGCATGCAAGTATCGTGAAACCTTAAAGAACGATGTCATTTAGCGAGATACAGCGTTCTGTACTGTAATAAGTTGGTGAGAAACTGTGAGGTCAAGCAAATATCGTAATTGTGAACGAAACAGTGTAATTGAGCGTCTTTAGATACAAGTGCGAATGTTAGGTTAGGTTGACATATCAACCGTCGTAAAACCGCATTAAACAATGTCACTTAGTGAGATGTAGTGTTTTTCAACATTACAAGTCGGGAACTACGATATCTAATGTGAAAGCGCATGAAACCGTCGTAATCTTGTAGAAAACATTATAAAGTGGCGAGTAAAACGTTTTCTAACGATAGAAGTGCGAAGGTTAGGTTAGGTTAGGTTAGTTAAGCTAGGTAGCGTCGTGAAACTACCAAAAACGACGTCATCTAACGAGATAGTGTTGTTTTATAGCGAGTATTAAACTGCGATAGGTGAAATGTTGTGAAAGCACACAAATTGGCATGAACAAGCCAAATACTGCGTGTTCTACCGTTACGAGTGCGAAACTGCTATATTGTGATATTCTCGTTAAATCGCATGCAAGCATCGTGAAACCTTAAAGAACAATGTCATTTAGCGAGATACAGCGTTCTGTACTGCAATAAGTTGGTGAAAAACTGTGAGGTTATGCAAATATCGTAATTGTGAACAAAACAGTGTAATAGAGCGTTTTTAGATACAAGTGCGAATGTTAGGTTAGGTTAAGATATGAACCGTCGTAAAACCGCATTAAACAATGTCAATTACTGAGATGCAGTGTTTTTCACCATTAAAAGTGGGGAACTGCGATATTTAATGTGAAAGCGCTTGCAACCGTCGTTAGGTTAGGTTAGGTTAGGTTAGGTTAGGTTAGGTTTGGTTAGGTTAGGTTAGGTTAGGTTAGATTAGGTTAGGTTGGGTTGAGTTGGGTTAGGTTAGGTTAGGTTAGGTTAGGTTGGGTTGGGTTAGGTTAGGTTAGGTTAGGTTAGGTTACGTTAGGTTAGGTTACGTTAGGTTAGGTTAGGTTAGGTTACGTTAGGTTAGGTTAGGTTAGGTAAGGATAATTTGATTAGGTTAGGTAAGGTTAGGTTAGGTTAGGTTAGGTTGGGTTGGGTGTTGGGTTGGGTTGGGTTGGGTTAGGTTGGGTTAGGTTAGGTTAGGTTACGTTAGGTTAGGTTAGGTTAGGTTACGTTAGGATATGTTAGGTTAGGTTAGGTTACGTTAGGTTAGGTTAGGTCAGGTAAGGTTAGGTTACGTTAGAATAGGTTAGGTTAGGTTACGTTAGGTTAGGTTAAGTTAGGTTAGGTTAGGTTTGGTTAGGTTAGGTTAGGTTAGCTTAGGTTAGGTTAGGTTGGGATGGGTTGGGTTAGGTTGGGTTAGGTTAGGTTAGGTTAGGTTAGGTTGGGTTAGGTTAGTTTAGGTTAGGTTAGGTTAGGTTAGGTTAAGTTGGGTTGGGTTAGGTTAGGTTAGGTTAGGTAAGGTTAGGTTAGGTTAGGTTAGGTTAAGGTATGAACCGTCGTAAAACCGCATTAAACAATGTCACTTAGTGAGATGCAGTGTTTTAACCATTACAAGTCGGGAACTGCGATATCTAATGTGAAAGCGCTTGCAAACGTCGTTAGGTTAGGTTAGGTTAGGTTAGGTTAGGTTAGGTTAGGTTTGGTTAGGTTAGGTTAGGTTAGGTTAGGGTATGTTAGGTAAGGTTTGGTTAGGTTAGGTTAGGTTAGGTTGGGTGAGG
The DNA here is from genome assembly GCF_043290135.1 of Rhipicephalus microplus. Taxonomy (NCBI): domain Eukaryota; kingdom Metazoa; phylum Arthropoda; class Arachnida; order Ixodida; family Ixodidae; genus Rhipicephalus; species Rhipicephalus microplus. The sequence continues at coordinate 528,910 of NW_027464690.1, read as the reverse complement.
TAAGGTTAGGTTAGGTTAAGATATGAACCGCGCTAAAACCGCATTAAACAATGTCACTTAGTGAGATGCTGTGTTTTCCACCATTACAAGTCGGGAACTGCGATATCTCATGTGAAAGCGCATGAAACCGTCGTAATCTTGTAGAAAACATTGTAAAGTAGCGAATAAAACGTTTTCTAACGATAGAAGTGCGAAGGTTCGGTTAGTTTGAGCTAGGTAGCGTCGTGAAACCACCAAAAACGATGTCATCTAACGAGATAGTGTTGTTTTATTGCGAGTACGAAACTGCGATAGGTGAAATATTGGGAAAGCACACAAAATGGCATGAACTAGCCAGATACTGCGTCTTGTGCCGTTACAAGTGCGAAACTGCTTTATTGTGATATTCTCGTTAAAGCGCATGCAAGTATCGTGAAACCTTAAAGAACGATGTCATCTAGCGAGATACAGCGTTCTGTACTGTAATAAGTTGGTGAGAAACTGTGAGGTCAAGCAAATATCGTAGTTGTGAACGAAACAGTGTAATTGAGCGTATTTAGATACAAGTGCGAATGTTAGGTTAGGTTGAGATATCAACCGTCGTAAAACCGCATTAAACAATGTCACTTAGTGAGATGTAGTGTTTTTCAACATTACAAGTCGGGAACTACGATATCTAATGTGAAAGCGCATGAAACCGTCGTAATCTTGTAGAAAACATTGTAAAATTGCGAGTAAAACGTTTTCTAACGTTAGAAGTGCGAAGGTTAGGTTAGGTTAGGTTAGTTTAAGCTAGGTAGCGTCGTGAAACTACCAAAAACGACGTCATCTAACGAGATAGTGTTGTTTTATTGCGAGTATTAAACTGCGATAGGTGAAATGTGAATGCACACAAAACGGCATGAACAAGCCAAATACTGCGTGTTCTACCGTTACAAGTGCGAAACTGCTATATTGTGATATTCTCGTTAAAGCGCATGAAAGCATCGTGAAACCTTAAAGAACAATGTCATTTAGCGAGATACAGCGTTCTGTACTGCAATAAGTTGGTGAAAAACTGTGAGGCTATGCAAATATCGTAATTGTGAACGAAACAGTGTAATAGAGCGTTTTTCAATACAAGTACGAATGTTAGGTTAGGTTAAGATATGAACCGTCGTAAAACCGCATTAAACAATGTCACTTAGTGAGATGCAGTGTTTTTCACCATTACAAGTTGGGAACTGCGATATCTAATGTGAAAGCGCTTGCAAACGTCGTTAGGTTAGGTTAGGTTAGGTTAGGTTAGGTTAGGTTTGGTTAGGTTAGGTTAGGTTAGGTTATGTTAGGTTAGGTTGGGTTAGGTTAGGTTAGGTTACGTTAGGTTAAGGTATGAACCGTCGTAAAACCGCAATAAACAATGTCACTTAGTGAGATGCAGTGTTTTTCACCTTTACAAGTTGGGAACTGCGATATCTAATGTGAAAGCGCTTGAAACCGTCGTAATGTTGTAGAAAGCAATGTAAAGTAGCGAGTAAAACGTTTTCTAACGATAGAAGTGCGAAGGTTATGTTAGGTTGAGTTATGTTAGTTTAAGCTAGGTAGCGTCGTGAAACCACCAAAAACGACGTCATCTAACGAGATAGTGTTGTTTTATTGCGAGTACGAAACTGCGATAGGTAAAATGTTGTGAAAGCACACAAAACGGCATGAACAAGCCAAATACTGCGTGTTGTACCGTTACAAGTGCGAAACTGCTATGTTGTGACATTCTCGGTAAAGCGCATGCAAGTATCGTGAAACCTTAAAGAACGATGTCATTTAGCGAGATACAGCGTTCTGTACTGTAATAAGTTGGTGAGAAACTGTGAGGTCAAGCAAATATCGTAATTGTGAACGAAACAGTGTAATTGAGCGTCTTTAGATACAAGTGCGAATGTTAGGTTAGGTTGACATATCAACCGTCGTAAAACCGCATTAAACAATGTCACTTATTGAGATGTAGTGTTTTTCAACATTACAAGTCGGGAACTACGATATCTAATGTGAAAGCGCATGAAACCGTCGTAATCTTGTAGAAAACATTGTAAAGTGGCGAGTAAAACGTTTTCTAACGATAGAAGTGCAAAGGTTAGGTTAGGTTAGGTTAGTTTAAGCTAAGTAGCGTCGTGAAACTACCAAAAACGACGTCATCTAACGAGATAGTGTTGTTTTATAGCGAGTATTAAACTGCGATAGGTGAAATGTTGTGAAAGCACACAAAACGGCATGAACAAGCCAAATACTGCGTGTTCTACCGTTACAAGTGCGAAACTGCTATATTGTGATATTCTCGTTAAAGCGCATGCAAGCATCGTGAAACCTTAAAGAACAATGTCATTTAGCGAGATACAGCGTTCTGTACTGCAATAAGTTGGTGAAAAACTGTGAGGTTATGCAAATATCCTAATTGTGAACGAAACAGTGTAATAGAGCGTTTTTTAATACAAGTGCGAATGTTAGGTTAGGTTAAGATATGAACCGTCGTAAAACCGCATTAATCAATGTCACTTAGTGAGATGCAGTGTTTTTCACCATTACAAGTCGGGAACTGCGATATCTAATGTGAAAGCGCTTGCAAACGTCGTTAGGTTAGGTTAGGTTAGGTTAGGTTAGGTTAGGTTAGGTTAGGTTAGGCTAGGTTACGTTAGGTTAGGTTAGGATAGGTTTGGTTAGGTTAGGTTAGGTTAGGTTAGGTTAGGGTATGTTAGGTAAGGTTTGGTTAGGTTAGGTTAGGTTAGGTTGGTTTAGGTAAGGTTAGGTTAGGTTAAGATATGAACCGCGCTAAAACCGCGTTAAACAATGTCACTTAGTGAGATGCTGTGTTTTTCACCATTACAAGTCGGGAACTGCGATATCTAATGTGAAAGCGCATGAAACCGTCGTAATCTTGTAGAAAACATTGTAAAGTAGCGAATAAAACGTTTTCTAACGATAGAAGTGCGAAGGTTCGGTTAGTTTGAGTTATGCTAGTTTAAGCTAGGTAGCGTCGTGAAACCACCAAAAACGACGTCATCTAACGAGATAGTGTTGTTTTAATGCGAGTACGAAACTGCGACAGGTAAAATGTTGTGAAAGCACTCAAAACGGCATGAACAAGCCAAATACTGCGTGTTGTACCGTTACAAGTGCGAAACTGCTATAATGTGACATTCTCGGTAAAGCGCATGCAAGTATCGTGAAACCTTAAAGAACGATGTCATTTAGCGAGATACAGCGTTCTGTACTGTAATAAGTTGGTGAGAAACTGTGAGGTCAAGCAAATATCGTAATTGTGAACGAAACAGTGTAATTGAGCGTCTTTAGATACAAGTGTGAATGTTAGGTTAGGTTGACATATCAACCGTCGTAAAACCGCATTAAACAATGTCACTTAGTGAGATGTAGTGTTTTTCAACATTACAAGTCGGGAACTACGATATCTAATGTGAAAGCGCATGAAACCGTCGTAATCTTGTAGAAAACATTGTAAAGTTGCGAGTAAACGTTTTCTAACGATAGAAGTGCGAAGGTTAGGTTAGGTTAGGTTAGTTTAAGCTAGGTAGCGTCGTGAAACTACCAAAAACGACGTCATCTAACGAGATAGTGTTGTTTTATTGCGAGTATTAAACTGCGATAGGTAAAATGTTGTGAATGCACACAAAACGGCATGAACAAGCCAAATACTGCGTGTTCTACCGTTACAAGTGCGAAACTGCTATATTGTGATATTCTCGTTAAAGCGCATGCAAGCATCGTGAAACCTTAAAGAACGATGTCATTTAGCGAGATACAGCGTTCTGTACTGCAATAAGTTGGTGAAAAACTGTGAGGTTATGCAAATATCGTAATTGTGAACGAAACAGTGTAATAGAGCGTTTTTCAATACAAGTACGAATGTTAGGTTAGGTTAAGATATGAACCGTCGTAAAACCGCATTAAACAATGTCACTTAGTGAGATGCAGTGTTTTTCACCATTACAAGTTGGGAACTGCGATATCTAATGTGAAAGCACTTGCAAACGTCGTTAGGTTAGGTTAGGTTAGGTTAGGTTATGTTAGGTTAGGTTGGGTTAGGTTAGGTTAGGTTACGTTAGGTTAAGGTATGAACCGTCGTAAAACCGCAATAAACAATGTCACTTAGTGAGATGCAGTGTTTTTCACCTTTACAAGTTGGGAACTGCGATATCTAATGCGAAAGCGCTTGAAACCGTCGTAATGTTGTAGAAAGCAATGTAAAGTAGCGAGTAAATTTTTTTCTAACGATAGAAGTGCGAAGGTTATGTTAGGTTGAGTTATGTTAGTTTAAGCTAGGTAGCGTCGTGAAACCACCAAAAACGACGTCATCTAACGAGATAGTGTTGTTTTATTGCGAGTACGAAACTGCGATAGGTAAAATGTTGTGAAAGCACACAAAACAGCATGAACAAGCCAAATACTGCGTGTTGTACCGTTACAAGTGCGAAAGTGCTATGTTGTGACATTCTCGGTAAAGCGCATGCAAGTATCGTGAAACCTTAAAGAACGATGTCATTTAGCGAGATACAGCGTTCTGTACTGTAATAAGTTGGTGAGAAACTGTGAGGTCAAGCAAATATCGTAATTGTGAACGACACAGTGTAATTGAGCGTTTTTAGATACAAGTGCGAATGTTAGGTTAGGTTGACATATCAACCGTCGTAAAACCGCATTAAACAATGTCCCTTAGTGAGATGTAGTGTTTTTCAACATTACAAGTCGGGAACTACGACATCTAATGTGAAAGCGCATGAAACCGTCGTAATCTTGTAGAAAACATTGTAAAGTGGCGAGTAAAACGTTTTCTAACGATAGAAGTGCGAAGGTTAGGTTAGGTTAGGTTAGTTTAAGCTAGGTAGCGTCGTGAAACTACCAAAAACGACGTCATCTAACGAGATAGTGTTGTTTTATAGCGAGTATTAAACTGCGATAGGTGAAATGTTGTGAAAGCACACAAAACGGCATGAACAAGCGAAATACTGCGTGTTCTACCGTTACAAGTGCGAAACTGCTATATTGTGATATTCTCGTTAAATCGCATGCAAGCATCGTGAAACCTTAAAGAACAATGTCATTTAGCGAGATACAGCGTTCTGTACTGCAATAAGTTGGTGAAAAACTGTGAGGTTATGCAAATATCGTAATTGTGAACAAAACAGTGTAATAGAGCGTTTTTAGATACAAGTGCGAATGTTAGGGTAGGTTGACATATCAACCGTCGTAAAACCGCATTAAACAATGTCACTTAGTGAGATGTAGTGTTTTTCACCATTAAAAGTGGGGAACTGCGATATTTATTGTGAAAGCGCTTGCAACCGTCGTTAGGTTAGGTTAGGTTAGGTTAGGTTAGGTTAGGTTTGGTTAGGTTAGGTTAGGTTAGGTTAGGTTAGGTTAGGTTAGATTAGGTTAGGTTGGGTTGAGTTGGGTTAGGTTAGGTTAGGTTAGGTTAGGTTAGGTTAGGTTGGGTTAGGTTAGGTTAGGTTAGGTTAGGTTAGGTTACGTTAGGTTAGGTTACGTTAGGTTAGGTTAGGTTAGGTTACGTTAGGTTAGGTTAGGTTAGGTAAGGATAATTTGGTTAGGTTAGGTAAAGTTAGGTTAGGTTAGGTTAGGTTGGGTTGGGTGTTGTTGGGTTGGGTTGGGTTGGGTTAGGTTGGGTTAGGTTAGGTTAGGTTACGTTAGGTTAGGTTAGGTTAGGTTACGTTAGGTTATGTTAGGTTAGGTTAGGTTACGTTAGGTTAGGTTAGGTCAGGTAAGGTTAGGTTACGTTAGAATAGGTTAGGTTATGTTACATTAGGTTAGGTTAAGTTAGGTTAGGTTAGGTTTGGTTAGGTTAGGTTAGGTTAGCTTAGGTTAGGTTAGGTTGGGTTGGCTTGGGTTAGGTTGGGTTAGGTTAGGTTAGGTTAGGTTAGTTTAGGTTAGGTTAGGTTAGGTTAGGTTAAGTTGGGTTGGGTTAGGTTAGGTTAGATTAGGTAAGGTTAGGTTAGGTTAGGTTAGGTTAAGGTATGAAGCGTCGTAAAACCGCATTAAACAATGTCACTTAGTGAGATGCAGTGTTTTTCACCTTTACAAGTTGGGAACTGTGATATCTAATGTGAAAGCGCTTGAAACCGTCGTAATGTTGTAGAAAGCAATGTAAAGTAGCAAGTAAAACGTTTTCTAACGATAGAAGTGCGAAGGTCATGTTAGGTTAGGTTAGTTAAGCTAGGTAGCGTCGTGAAACTACCAAAAACGACGTCATCTAACGAGATAGTGTTGTTTTAATGCGAGTACGAAACTGCGACAGGTAAAATGTTGTGAAAGCACTCAAAACGGCATGAACAAGCCAAATACTGCGTGTTGTACCGTTACAAGTGCGAAACTGCTATAATGTGACATTCTCGGTAAAGCGCATGCAAGTATCGTGAAACCTTAAAGAACGATGTCATTTAGCGAGATACAGCGTTCTGTACTGTAATAAGTTGGTGAGAAACTGTGAGGTCAAGCAAATATCGTAATTGTGAACGAAACAGTGTAATTGAGCGTCTTTAGATACAAGTGTGAATGTTAGGTTAGGTTGACATATCAACCGTCGTAAAACCGCATTAAACAATGTCACTTAGTGAGATGTAGTGTTTTTCAACATTACAAGTCGGGAACTACGATATCTAATGTGAAAGCGCATGAAACCGTCGTAATCTTGTAGAAAACATTGTAAAGTTGCGAGTAAACGTTTTCTAACGATAGAAGTGCGAAGGTTAGGTTAGGTTAGGTTAGTTTAAGCTAGGTAGCGTCGTGAAACTACCAAAAACGACGTCATCTAACGAGATAGTGTTGTTTTATTGCGAGTATTAAACTGCGATAGGTAAAATGTTGTGAATGCACACAAAACGGCATGAACAAGCCAAATACTGCGTGTTCTACCGTTACAAGTGCGAAACTGCTATATTGTGATATTCTCGTTAAAGCGCATGCAAGCATCGTGAAACCTTAAAGAACGATGTCATTTAGCGAGATACAGCGTTCTGTACTGCAATAAGTTGGTGAAAAACTGTGAGGTTATGCAAATATCGTAATTGTGAACGAAACAGTGTAATAGAGCGTTTTTCAATACAAGTACGAATGTTAGGTTAGGTTAAGATATGAACCGTCGTAAAACCGCATTAAACAATGTCACTTAGTGAGATGCAGTGTTTTTCACCATTACAAGTTGGGAACTGCGATATCTAATGTGAAAGCACTTGCAAACGTCGTTAGGTTAGGTTAGGTTAGGTTAGGTTAGGTTATGTTAGGTTAGGTTGGGTTAGGTTAGGTTAGGTTACGTTAGGTTAAGGTATGAACCGTCGTAAAACCGCAATAAACAATGTCACTTAGTGAGATGCAGTGTTTTTCACCTTTACAAGTTGGGAACTGCGATATCTAATGCGAAAGCGCTTGAAACCGTCGTAATGTTGTAGAAAGCAATGTAAAGTAGCGAGTAAATTTTTTTCTAACGATAGAAGTGCGAAGGTTATGTTAGGTTGAGTTATGTTAGTTTAAGCTAGGTAGCGTCGTGAAACCACCAAAAACGACGTCATCTAACGAGATAGTGTTGTTTTATTGCGAGTACGAAACTGCGATAGGTAAAATGTTGTGAAAGCACACAAAACAGCATGAACAAGCCAAATACTGCGTGTTGTACCGTTACAAGTGCGAAAGTGCTATGTTGTGACATTCTCGGTAAAGCGCATGCAAGTATCGTGAAACCTTAAAGAACGATGTCATTTAGCGAGATACAGCGTTCTGTACTGTAATAAGTTGGTGAGAAACTGTGAGGTCAAGCAAATATCGTAATTGTGAACGAAACAGTGTAATTGAGCGTTTTTAGATACAAGTGCGAATGTTAGGTTAGGTTGACATATCAACCGTCGTAAAACCGCATTAAACAATGTCCCTTAGTGAGATGTAGTGTTTTTCAACATTACAAGTCGGGAACTACATCTAATGTGAAAGCGCATGAAACCGTCGTAATCTTGTAGAAAACATTGTAAAGTGGCGAGTAAAACGTTTTCTAACGATAGAAGTGCGAAGGTTAGGTTAGGTTAGGTTAGTTTAAGCTAGGTAGCGTCGTGAAACTACCAAAAACGACGTCATCTAACGAGATAGTGTTGTTTTATAGCGAGTATTAAACTGCGATAGGTGAAATGTTGTGAAAGCACACAAAACGGCATGAACAAGCGAAATACTGCGTGTTCTACCGTTACAAGTGCGAAACTGCTATATTGTGATATTCTCGTTAAATCGCATGCAAGCATCGTGAAACCTTAAAGAACAATGTCATTTAGCGAGATACAGCGTTCTGTACTGCAATAAGTTGGTGAAAAACTGTGAGGTTATGCAAATATCGTAATTGTGAACAAAACAGTGTAATAGAGCGTTTTTAGATACAAGTGCGAATGTTAGGGTAGGTTGACATATCAACCGTCGTAAAACCGCATTAAACAATGTCACTTAGTGAGATGTAGTGTTTTTCACCATTAAAAGTGGGGAACTGCGATATTTATTGTGAAAGCGCTTGCAACCGTCGTTAGGTTAGGTTAGGTTAGGTTAGGTTAGGTTAGGTTAGGTTTGGTTAGGTTAGGTTAGGTTAGGTTAGGTTAGGTTAGGTTAGGTTAGATTAGGTTAGGTTGGGTTGAGTTGGGTTAGGTTAGGTTAGGTTAGGTTAGGTTAGGTTAGGTTGGGTTAGGTTAGGTTAGGTTAGGTTAGGTTAGGTTACGTTAGGTTAGGTTACGTTAGGTTAGGTTAGGTTAGGTTACGTTAGGTTAGGTTAGGTTAGGTAAGGATAATTTGGTTAGGTTAGGTAAAGTTAGGTTAGGTTAGGTTAGGTTGGGTTGGGTGTTGTTGGGTTGGGTTGGGTTGGGTTAGGTTGGGTTAGGTTAGGTTAGGTTACGTTAGGTTAGGTTAGGTTAGGTTACGTTAGGTTATGTTAGGTTAGGTTAGGTTACGTTAGGTTAGGTTAGGTCAGGTAAGGTTAGGTTACGTTAGAATAGGTTAGGTTATGTTACATTAGGTTAGGTTAAGTTAGGTTAGGTTAGGTTTGGTTAGGTTAGGTTAGGTTAGCTTAGGTTAGGTTAGGTTGGGTTGGCTTGGGTTAGGTTGGGTTAGGTTAGGTTAGGTTAGGTTAGGTTAGTTTAGGTTAGGTTAGGTTAGGTTAGGTTAAGTTGGGTTGGGTTAGGTTAGGTTAGATTAGGTAAGGTTAGGTTAGGTTAGGTTAGGTTAAGGTATGAAGCGTCGTAAAACCGCATTAAACAATGTCACTTAGTGAGATGCAGTGTTTTTCACCTTTACAAGTTGGGAACTGTGATATCTAATGTGAAAGCGCTTGAAACCGTCGTAATGTTGTAGAAAGCAATGTAAAGTAGCAAGTAAAACGTTTTCTAACGATAGAAGTGCGAAGGTCATGTTAGGTTAGGTTAGTTAAGCTAGGTAGCGTCGTGAAACTACCAAAAACGACGTCATCTAACGAGATAGTGTTGTTTTATAGCGAGTATTAAACTGCGATAGGTGAAATGTTGTGAAAGCACACAAATTGGCATGAACAAGCCAAATACTGCGTGTTCTACCGTTACGAGTGCGAAACTGCTATATTGTGATATTCTCGTTAAATCGCATGCAAGCATCGTGAAACCTTAAAGAACAATGTCATTTAGCGAGATACAGCTTTCTGTACTGCAATAAGTTGGTGAAAAACTGTGAGGTTATGCAAATATCCTAATTGTGAACGAAACAGTGTAATAGAGCGTTTTTTAATACAAGTGCGAATGTTAGGTTAGGTTAAGATATGAACCGTCGTAAAACCGCATTAAACAATGTCACTTAGTGAGATGCAGTGTTTTTCACCATTACCAGTTGGGAACTGCGATATCTAATGTGAAAGCACTTGCAAACGTCGTTAGGTTAGGTTAGGTTAGGTTAGGTTAGGTTAGGTTAGGTTATGTTAGGTTAGGTTGGGTTAGGTTAGGTTAGGTTACGTTAGGTTAAGGTATGAACCGTCGTAAAACCGCAATAAACAATGTCACTTAGTGAGATGCAGTGTTTTTCACCTTTACAAGTTGGGAACTGCGATATCTAATGTGAAAGCGCTAGAAACCGTCGTAATGTTGTAGAAAGCAATGTAAAGTAGCGAGTAAAACGTTTTCTAACGATAGAAGAGCGAAGGTTATGTTAGGTTGAGTTATGTTAGTTTAAGCTAGGTAGCGTCGTGAAACCACCAAAAACGACGTCGTCTAACGAGATAGTTGTTTTATTGCGAGTACGAAACTGCGATAGGTAAAATGTTGTGAAAGCACACAAAACGGCATGAACAAGCCAAATACTGCGTGTTGTACCGTTACAAGTGCGAAAGTGCTATGTTGTGACATTCTCGGTAAAGCGCATGCAAGTATCGTGAAACCTTAAAGAACGATGTCATTTAGCGAGATACAGCGTTCTGTACTGTAATAAGTTGGTGAGAAACTGTGAGGTCAAGCAAATATCGTAATTTTGAACGAAACAGTGTAATTGAGCGTCTTTAGATACAAGTGCGAATGTTAGGTTAGGTTGACATATCAACCGTCGTAAAACCGCATTAAACAATGTCACTTAGTGAGATGTAGTGTTTTTCAACATTACAAGTCGGGAACTACGATATCTAATGTGAAAGCGCATGAAACCGTCGTAATCTTGTAGAAAACATTATAAAGTGGCGAGTAAAACGTTTTCTAACGATAGAAGTGCGAAGGTTAGGTTAGGTTAGGTTAGTTAAGCTAGGTAGCGTCGTGAAACTACCAAAAACGACGTCATCTAACGAGATAGTGTTGTTTTATAGCGAGTATTAAACTGCGATAGGTGAAATGTTGTGAAAGCACACAAATTGGCATGAACAAGCCAAATACTGCGTGTTCTACCGTTACGAGTGCGAAACTGCTATATTGTGATATTCTCGTTAAATCGCATGCAAGCATCGTGAAACCTTAAAGAACAATGTCATTTAGCGAGATACAGCGTTCTGTACTGCAATAAGTTGGTGAAAAACTGTGAGGTTATGCAAATATCGTAATTGTGAACAAAACAGTGTAATAGAGCGTTTTTAGATACAAGTGCGAATGTTAGGTTAGGTTAAGATATGAACCGTCGTAAAACCGCATTAAACAATGTCAATTACTGAGATGCAGTGTTTTTCACCATTAAAAGTGGGGAACTGCGATATTTAATGTGAAAGCGCTTGCAACCGTCGTTAGGTTAGGTTAGGTTAGGTTAGGTTAGGTTAGGTTAGGTTAGGTTTGGTTAGGTTAGGTTAGGTTAGGTTAGGTTAGATTAGGTTAGGTTGGGTTGAGTTGGGTTAGGTTAGGTTAGGTTAGGTTAGGTTGGGTTGGGTTAGGTTAGGTTAGGTTAGGTTAGGTTACGTTAGGTTAGGTTACGTTAGGTTAGGTTAGGTTAGGTTACGTTAGGTTAGGTTAGGTTAGGTAAGGATAATTTGGTTAGGTTAGGTAAGGTTAGGTTAGGTTAGGTTAGGTTGGGTTGGGTGTTGGGTTGGGTTGGGTTGGGTTAGGTTGGGTTAGGTTAGGTTAGGTTACGTTAGGTTAGGTTAGGTTAGGTTAGGTTACGTTAGGTTATGTTAGGTTAGGTTAGGTTACGTTAGGTTGGGTTAGGTCAGGTAAGGTTAGGTTACGTTAGAATAGGTTAGGTTAGGTTACGTTAGGTTAGGTTAAGTTAGGTTAGGTTAGGTTTGGTTAGGTTAGGTTAGGTTAGCTTAGGTTAGGTTAGGTTGGGATGGGTTGGGTTAGGTTGGGTTAGGTTAGGTTAGGTTAGGTTAGGTTGGGTTAGGTTAGTTTAGGTTAGGTTAGGTTAGGTTAGGTTAAGTTGGGTTGGGTTAGGTTAGGTTAGGTTAGGTAAGGTTAGGTTAGGTTAGGTTAGGTTAGGTTAAGGTATGAACCGTCGTAAAACCGCATTAAACAATGTCACTTAGTGAGATGCAGTGTTTTAACCATTACAAGTCGGGAACTGCGATATCTAATGTGAAAGCGCTTGCAAACGTCGTTAGGTTAGGTTAGGTTAGGTTAGGTTAGGTTAGGTTAGGTTTGGTTAGGTTAGGTTAGGGTATGTTAGGTAAGGTTTGGTTAGGTTAGGTTAGGTTAGGTTGGGTGAGGTAAGGTTAGGTTAGGTTAAGATATGAACCGCGCTAAAACCGCATTAAACAATGTCACTTAGTGAGATGCTGTGTTTTCCACCATTACAAGTCGGGAACTGCGATATCTAATGTGAAAGCGCATGAAACCGTCGTAATCTTGTAGAAAACATTGTAAAGTAGCGAATAAAACGTTTTCTAACGATAGAAGTGCGAAGGTTCGGTTAGTTTGAGCTAGGTAGCGTCGTGAAACCACCAAAAACGATGTCATCTAACGAGATAGTGTTGTTTTATTGCGAGTACGAAACTGCGATAGGTGAAATATTGGGAAAGCACACAAAATGGCATGAACTAGCCAGATACTGCGTCTTGTGCCGTTACAAGTGCGAAACTGCTTTATTGTGATATTCTCGTTAAAGCGCATGCAAGTATCGTGAAACCTTAAAGAACGATGTCATCTAGCGAGATACAGCGTTCTGTACTGTAATAAGTTGGTGAGAAACTGTGAGGTCAAGCAAATATCGTAATTGTGAACGAAACAGTGTAATTGAGCGTATTTAGATACAAGTGCGAATGTTAGGTTAGGTTGAGATATCAACCGTCGTAAAACCGCATTAAACAATGTCACTTAGTGAGATGTAGTGTTTTTCAACATTACAAGTCGGGAACTACGATATCTAATGTGAAAGCGCATAAAACCGTCGTAATCTTGTAGAAAACATTGTAAAGTGGCGAGTAAAACGTTTTCTAACGATAGAAGTGCAAAGGTTAGGTTAGGTTAGGTTAGTTTAAGCTAAGTAGCGTCGTGAAACTACCAAAAACGACGTCATCTAACGAGATAGTGTTGTTTTATAGCGAGTATTAAACTGCGATAGGTGAAATGTTGTGAAAGCACACAAAACGGCATAAACAAGCCAAATACTGCGTGTTCTACCGTTACAAGTGCGAAACTGCTATATTGTGATATTCTCGTTAATGCGCATGCAAGCATCGTGAAACCTTAAAGAACAATGTCATTTAGCGAGATACAGCGTTCTGTACTGCAATAAGTTGGTGAAAAACTGTGAGGTTATGCAAATATCCTAATTGTGAACGAAACAGTGTAATAGAGCGTTTTTTAATACAAGTGCGAATGTTAGGTTAGGTTAAGATATGAACCGTCGTAAAACCGCATTAATCAATGTCACTTAGTGAGATGCAGTGTTTTTCACCATTACAAGTCGGGAACTGCGATATCTAATGTGAAAGCGCTTGCAAACGTCGTTAGGTTAGGTTAGGTTAGGTTAGGTTAGGTTAGGTTAGGTTAGGTTACGTTAGGTTAGGTTAGGTTAGGTTTGGTTAGGTTAGGTTAGGTTAGGTTAGGTTAGGGTATGTTAGGTAAGGTTTGGTTAGGTTAGGTTAGGTTAGGTTGGTTTAGGTAAGGTTAGGTTAGGTTAAGATATGAACCGCGCTAAAACCGCGTTAAACAATGTCACTTAGTGAGATGCTGTGTTTTTCACCATTACAAGTCGGGAACTGCGATATCTAATGTGAAAGCGCATGAAACCGTCGTAATCTTGTAGAAAACATTGTAAAGTAGCGAATAAAACGTTTTCTAACGATAGAAGTGCGAAGGTTCGGTTAGTTTGAGTTATGTTAGTTTAAGCTAGGTAGCGTCGTGAAACCACCAAAAACGACGTCATCTAACGAGATAGTGTTGTTTTAATGAGAGTACGAAACTGCGACAGGTAAAATGTTGTGAAAGCACTCAAAACGGCATGAACAAGCCAAATACTGCGTGTTGTACCGTTACAAGTGCGAAACTGCTATGTTGTGACATTCTCGGTAAAGCGCATGCAAGTATCGTGAAACCTTAAAGAACGATGTCATTTAGCGAGATACAGCGTTCTGTACTGTAATAAGTTGGTGAGAAACTGTGAGGTCAAGCAAATATCGTAATTGTGAACGAAACAGTGTAATTGAGCGTCTTTAGATACAAGTGCGAATGTTAGGTTAGGTTGACATATCAACCGTCGTAAAACCGCATTAAACAATGTCACTTAGTGAGATGTAGTGTTTTTCAACATTACAAGTCGGGAACTACGATATCTAATGTGAAAGCGCATGAAACCGTCGTAATCTTGTAGAAAACATTGTAAAGTTGCGAGTAAACGTTTTCTAACGATAGAAGTGCGAAGGTTAGGTTAGGTTAGGTTAGTTTAAGCTAGGTAGCGTCGTGAAACTACCAAAAACGACGTCATCTAACGAGATAGTGTTGTTTTATTGCGAGTATTAAACTGCGATAGGTAAAATGTTGTGAATGCACACAAAACGGCATGAACAAGCCAAATACTGCGTGTTCTACCGTTACAAGTGCGAAACTGCTATATTGTGATATTCTCGTTAAAGCGCATGCAAGCATCGTGAAACCTTAAAGAACGATGTCATTTAGCGAGATACAGCGTTCTGTACTGCAATAAGTTGGTGAAAAACTGTGAGGTTATGCAAATATCGTAATTGTGAACGAAACAGTGTAATAGAGCGTTTTTCAATACAAGTACGAATGTTAGGTTAGGTTAAGATATGAACCGTCGTAAAACCGCATTAAACAATGTCACTTAGTGAGATGCAGTGTTTTTCACCATTACAAGTTGGGAACTGCGATATCTAATGTGAAAGCACTTGCAAACGTCGTTAGGTTAGGTTAGGTTAGGTTAGGTTATGTTAGGTTAGGTTGGGTTAGGTTAGGTTAGGTTACGTTAGGTTAAGGTATGAACCGTCGTAAAACCGCAAAAACAATGTCACTTAGTGAGATGCAGTGTTTTTCACCTTTACAAGTTGGGAACTGCGATATCTAATGTGAAAGCGCTTGAAACCGTCGTAATGTTGTAGAAAGCAATGTAAAGTAGCGAGTAAAACGTTTTCTAACGATAGAAGTGCGAAGGTTATGTTAGGTTGAGTTATGTTAGTTTAAGCCATGTAGCGTCGTGAAACCACCAAAAACGACGTCATCTAACGAGATAGTGTTGTTTTATTGCGCGTACAAAACTGCGATAGCTAAAATGTTGTGAAAGCACACAAAACGGCATGAACAAGCCAAATACTGCGTGTTGTACCGTTACAAGTGCGAAACTGCTATGTTGTGACATTCTCGGTAAAGCGCATGCAAGTATCGTGAAACCTTAAAGAACGATGTCATTTAGCGAGATACAGCGTTCTGTACTGTAATAAGTTGGCGAGAAACTGTGAGGTCAAGCAAATATCGTAATTGTGAACGAAACAGTGTCATTGAGCGTCTTTAGATACAAGTGCGAATGTTAGGTTAGGTTGACATATCAACCGTCGTAAAACCGCATTAAACAATGTCACTTAGTGAGATGTAGTGTTTTTCAACATTACAAGTCGGGAACTACGATATCTAATGTGAAAGCGCATGAAACCGTCGTAATCTTGTAGAAAACATTGTAAAGTGGCGAGTAAAACGTTTTCTAACGATAGAAGTGCGACGGTTAGGTTAGGTTAGTTTAGGCTAGGTAGCGTCGTGAAACTACCAAAAACGACGTCATCTAACGAGGTAGTGTTGTTTTATAGCGAGTATTAAACTGCGATAGGTGAAATGTTGTGAAAGCACACAAAACGGCATCAACAAGCCAAATACTGCGTGTTCTACCGTTACAAGTGCGAAACTGCTATATTGTGATATTCTCGTTAAAGCGCATGCAAGCATCGTGAAACCTTAAAGAACAATATCATTTAGCGAGATACAGCGTTCTGTACTGCAATAAGTTGGTGAAAAACTGTGAGGTTATGCAAATATCCTAATTGTGAACGAAACAGTGTAATAGAGCGTTTTTTATTACAAGTGCGAATGTTAGGTTAGGTTAAGTTATGAACCGTCGTAAAACCGCATTAATCAATGTCACTTAGAGAGATGCAGTGTTTTTCACCATTACAAGTCGGGAACTGCGATATCTAATGTGAAAGCGCTCGCAAACGTCGTTAGGTTAGGTTAGGTTAGGTTAGGTTAGGTTAGGTTACGTTAGGTTAGGTTAGGTTAGGTTTGGTTAGGTTAGGTTAGGTTAGGTTAGGTTAGGGTATGTTAGGTAAGGTTTGGTTAGGTTAGGTTAGGTTAGTTTGGTTTAGGTAAGGTTAGGTTAGGTTATGATATGAACCGCGCTAAAACCGCGTTAAACAATGTCACTTAGTGAGATGCTGTGTTTTTCACCATTACAAGTCGGGAACTGCGATATCTAATGTGAAAGCGCATGAAACCGTCGTAATCTTGTAGAAAACATTGTAAAGTAGCGAATAAAACGTTTTCTAACGATAGAACTGCGAAGGTTCGGTTAGTTTGAGTTATGTTAGTTTAAGCTAGGTAGCGTCGTGAAACCACCAAAAACGACGTCATCTAACGAGATAGTGTTGTTTTAATGCGAGTACGAAACTGCGACAGGTAAAATGTTGTGAAAGCACTCAAAACGGCATGAACAAGCCAAATACTGCGTGTTGTACCGTTACAAGTGCGAAACTGCTATGTTGTGACATTCTCGGTAAAGCGCATGCAAGTATCGTGAAACCTTAAAGAACGATGTCATTTAGCGAGATACAGCGTTCTGTACTAAAATAAGTTGTTGAGAAACTGTGAGGTCAAGCAAATATCGTAATTGTGAACGAAACAGTGTAATTGAGCGTCTTTAGATACAAGTGCGAATGTTAGGTTAGGTTGACATATCAACCGTCGTAAAACCGCATTAAACAATGTCACTTAGTGAGATGTAGTGTTTTTCAACATTACAAGTCGGGAACTACGATATCTAATGTGAAAGCGCATGAAACCGTCGTAATCTTGCAGAAAACATTGTAAAGTTGCGAGTAAACGTTTTCTAACGATAGAAGTGCGAAGGTTAGGTTAGGTTAGGTTAGTTTAAGCTAGGTAGCGTCGTGAAACTACCAAAAACGACGTCATCTAACGAGATAGTGTTGTTTTATTGCGAGTATTAAACTGCGATAGGTAAAATGTTGTGAATGCACACAAAACGGCATGAACAAGCCAAATACTGCGTGTTCTACCGTTACAAGTGCGAAACTGCTATATTGTGTTATTCTCGTTAAAGCGCATGCAAGCATCGTGAAACCTTAAAGAACGATGTCATTTAGCGAGATACAGCGTTCTGTACTGCAATAAGTTGGTGAAAAACTGTGAGGTTATGCAAATATCGTAATTGAGAACGAAACAGTGTAATAGAGCGTTTTTCAATACAAGTACGAATGTTAGGTTAGGTTAAGATATGAACCGTCGTAAAACCGCATTAAACAATGTCACTTAGTGAGATGCAGTGTTTTTCACCATTACAAGTGGGGAACTGCGATATTTATTGTGAAAGCGCTTGCAACCGTCGTTAGGTTAGGTTAGGTTAGGTTAGGTTAGGTTAGGTTTGGTTAGGTTAGGTTAGGTTAGGTTAGATTAGGTTAGGTTGGGTTGAGTTGGGTTAGGTTAGGTTAGGTTAGGTTAGGTTAGGTTGGGTTAGGTTAGGTTAGGTTACGTTAGGTTAGGTTACGTTAGGTTAGGTTAGGTTAGGTTACGTTAGGTTAGGTTAGGTTAGGTAAGGATAATTTGGTTAGGTTAGGTAAAGTTAGGTTAGGTTAGGTTAGGTTGGGTTGGGTGTTGTTGGGTTGGGTTGGGTTGGGTTAGGTTGGGTTAGGTTAGGTTAGGTTACGTTAGGTTAGGTTAGGTTAGGTTACGTTAGGTTATGTTAGGTTAGGTTAGGTTACGTTAGGTTAGGTTAGGTCAGGTAAGGTTAGGTTACGTTAGAATAGGTTAGGTTAGGTTACGTTAGGTTAGGTTAAGTTAGGTTAGGTTAGGTTTGGTTAGGTTAGGTTAGGTTAGCTTAGGTTAGGTTAGGTTGGGTTGGGTTGGGTTAGGTTGGGTTAGGTTAGGTTAGGTTAGGTTAGGTGGGTTAGGTTAGTTTAGGTTAGGTTAGGTTAGGTTAGGTTAAGTTGGGTTGGGTTAGGTTAGGTTAGATTAGGTAAGGTTAGGTTAGGTTAGGTTAGGTTAGGTTAAGGTATGAAGCGTCGTAAAACCGCATTAAACAATGTCACTTAGTGAGATGCAGTGTTTTTCACCTTTACAAGTTGGGAACTGTGATATCTAATGTGAAAGCGCTTGAAACCGTCGTAATGTTGTAGAAAGCAATGTAAAGTAGCAAGTAAAACGTTTTCTAACGATAGAAGTGCGAAGGTCATGTTAGGTTATGTTAGTTTAAGCTAGGTAGCGTCGTGAAACTACCAAAAACAACGTCATCTAACGAGATAGTGTTGTTTTATTGCGAGTACGAAACTGCGATAGGTGAAATGTTGTGAAAGCACACAAAACGGCATGTACAAGCCAAATACTGCGTGTTGTACCGTTACAAGTGCGAAACTGCTATGTTGTGATATTCTCGTTAAAGCGCATGCAAGCATCGTGAAACCTTAAAGAACGATGTCATTTAGCGAGATACAGCGTTCTGTACTGCAATAAGTTGGTGAAAAACTGTGAGGTTATGCAAATATCCTAATTGTGAACGAAACAGTGTAATAGAGCGTTTTTTAATACAAGTGCGAATGTTAGGTTAGGTTAAGATATGAACCGTCGTAAAACCGCTATAAACAATGTCACTTAGTGAGATGCAGTGTTTTTCACCATTACAAGTTGGGAACTGCGATATCTAATGTGAAAGCACTTGCAAACGTCGTTAGGTTAGGTTAGGTTAGGTTAGGTTACGTTAGGTTAGGTTTGGTTAGGTTAGGTTAGGTTAGGTTATGTTAGGTTAGGTTGGGTTAGGTTAGGTTAGGTTACGTTAGGTTAAGGTATGAACCGTCGTAAAACCGCAATAAACAATGTCACTTAGTGAGATGCAGTGTTTTTCACCTTTACAAGTTGGGAACTGCGATATCTAATGTGAAAGCGCTAGAAACCGTCGTAATGTTGTAGAAAGCAATGTAAAGTAGCGAGTAAAACGTTTTCTAACGATAGAAGTGCGAAGGTTATGTTAGGTTGAGTTATATTAGTTTAAGCTAGGTAGCGTCGTGAAACCACCAAAAACGACGTCGTCTAACGAGATAGTTGTTTTATTGCGAGTACGAAACTGCGATAGGTAAAATGTTGTGAAAGCACACAAAACGGCATGAACAAGCCAAATACTGCGTGTTGTACCGTTACAAGTGCGAAAGTGCTATGTTGTGACATTCTTGGTAAAGCGCATGCAAGTATCGTGAAACCTTAAAGAACGATGTCATTTAGCGAGATACAGCGTTCTGTACTGTAATAAGTTGGTGAGAAACTGTGAGGTCAAGCAAATATCGTAATTTTGAACGAAACAGTGTAATTGAGCGTCTTTAGATACAAGTGCGAATGTTAGGTTAGGTTGACATATCAACCGTCGTAAAACCGCATTAAACAATGTCACTTAGTGAGATGTAGTGTTTTTCAACATTACAAGTCGGGAACTACAATATCTAATGTGAAAGCGCATGAAACCGTCGTAATCTTGTAGAAAACATTATAAAGTGGCGAGTAAAACGTTTTCTAACGATAGAAGTGCGAAGGTTAGGTTAGGTTAGGTTAGTTAAGCTAGGTAGCGTCGTGAAACTACCAAAAACGACGTCATCTAACGAGATAGTGTTGTTTTATAGCGAGTATTAAACTGCGATAGGTGAAATGTTGTGAAAGCACACAAATTGGCATGAACAAGCCAAATACTGCGTGTTCTACCGTTACAAGTGCGAAACTGCTATATTGTGATATTCTCGTTAAATCGCATGCAAGCATCGTGAAACCTTAAAGAACAATGTCATTTAGCGAGATACAGCGTTCTGTACTGCAATAAGTTGGTGAAAAACTGTGAGGTTATGCAAATATCGTAATTGTGAACAAAACAGTGTAATAGAGCGTTTTTAGATACAAGTGCGAATGTTAGGTTAGGTTAAGATATGAACCGTCGTAAAACCGCATTAAACAATGTCAATTACTGAGATGCAGTGTTTTTCACCATTAAACGTGGGGAACTGCGATATTTAATGTGAAAGCGCTTGCAACCGTCGTTAGGTTAGGTTAGGTTAGGTTAGGTTAGGTTAGGTTAGGTTAGGTTTGGTTAGGTTAGGTTAGGTTAGGTTAGATTAGGTTAGGTTGGGTTGAGTTGGGTTAGGTTAGGTTAGGTTAGGTTAGGTTAGGTTGGGTTGGGTTAGGTTAGGTTAGGTTAGGTTAGGTTACGTTAGGTTAGGTTACGTTAGGTTAGGTTAGGTTAGGTTACGTTAGGTTAGGTTAGGTTAGGTAAGGATAATTTGGTTAGGTTAGGTAAGGTTAGGTTAGGTTAGGTTAGGTTGGGTTGGGTGTTGGGTTGGGTTGGGTTGGGTTAGGTTGGGTTAGGTTAGGTTAGGTTACGTTAGGTTAGGTTAGGTTAGGTTACGTTAGGCTATGTTAGGTTAGGTTAGGTTACGTTAGGTTAGGTTAGGTCAGGTAAGGTTAGGTTACGTTAGAATAGGTTAGGTTAGGTTACGTTAGGTTAGGTTAAGTTAGGTTAGGTTAGGTTTGGTTAGGTTAGGTTAGGTTAGCTTAGGTTAGGTTAGGTTGGGATGGGTTGGGTTAGGTTGGGTTAGGTTAGGTTAGGTTAGGTTGGGGTAGGTTAGTTTAGGTTAGGTTAGGTTAGGTTAGGTTAAGTTGGGTTGGGTTAGGTTAGGTTAGGTTAGGTAAGGTTAGGTTAGGTTAGGTTAGGTTAAGGTATGAACCGTCGTAAAACCGCATTAAACAATGTCACTTAGTGAGATGCAGTGTTTTAACCATTACAAGTCGGGAACTGCGATATCTAATGTGAAAGCGCTTGCAAACGTCGTTAGGTTAGGTTAGGTTAGGTTAGGTTAGGTTAGGTTAGGTTAGGTTTGGTTAGGTTAGGTTAGGTTAGGTTAGGGTATGTTAGGTAAGGTTTGGTTAGGTTAGGTTAGGTTAGGTTGGGTGAGGTAAGGTTAGGTTAGGTTAAGATATGAACCGCGCTAAAACCGCATTAAACAATGTCACTTAGTGAGATGCTGTGTTTTCCACCATTACAAGTCGGGAACTGCGATATCTAATGTGAAAGCGCATGAAACCGTCGTAATCTTGTAGAAAACATTGTAAAGTAGCGAATAAAACGTTTTCTAACGATAGAAGTGCGAAGGTTCGGTTAGTTTGAGCTAGGTAGCGTCGTGAAACCACCAAAAACAATGTCATCTAACGAGATAGTGTGGTTTTATTGCGAGTACGAAACTGCGATAGGTGAAATATTGGGAAAGCACACAAAATGGCATGAACTAGCCAGATACTGCGTCTTGTGCCGTTACAAGTGCGAAACTGCTTTATTGTGATATTCTCGTTAAAGCGCATGCAAGTATCGTGAAACCTTAAAGAACGATGTCATCTAGCGAGATACAGCGTTCTGTACTGTAATAAGTTGGTGAGAAACTGTGAGGTCAAGCAAATATCGTAATTGTGAACGAAACAGTGTAATTGAGCGTATTTAGATACAAGTGCGAATGTTAGGTTAGGTTGAGATATCAACCGTCGTAAAACCGCATTAAACAATGTCACTTAGTGAGATGTAGTGTTTTTCAACATTACAAGTCGGGAACTACGATATCTAATGTGAAAGCGCATGAAACCGTCGTAATCTTGTAGAAAACATTGTAAAATTGCGAGTAAAACGTTTTCTAACGTTAGAAGTGCGAAGGTTAGGTTAGGTTAGGTTAGTTTAAGCTAGGTAGCGTCGTGAAACTACCAAAAATGACGTCATCTAACGAGATAGTGTTGTTTTATAGCGAGTATTAAACTGCGATAGGTGAAATGTTGTGAAAGCCCACAAAACGGCATGAACAAGCCAAATACTGCGTGTTCTACCGTTACAAGTGCGAAACTGCTATATTGTGATATTCTCGTTAAAGCGCATGCAAGCATCGTGAAACCTTAAAGAACAATGTCATTTAGCGAGATACAGCGTTCTGTACTGCAATAAGTTGGTGAAAAACAGTGAGGTTATGCAAATATCCTAATTGTGAACGAAACAGTGTAATAGAGCGTTTTTTAATACAAGTGCGAATGTTAGGTTAGGTTGACATATCAACCGTCGTAAAACCGCATTAAACAATGTCACTTAGTGAGATGTAGTGTTTTTCAACATTACAAGTCGGGAACTACGAGATCTAATGTGAAAGCGCATGAAACCGTCGTAATCTTGTAGAAAACATTGTAAAGTTGCGAGTAAACGTTTTCTAATGATAGAAGTGCGAAGGTTAGGTTAGGTTAGGTTAGTTTAAGCTAGGTAGCGTCGTGAAACTACCAAAAACGACGTCATCTAACGAGATAGTGTTGTTTTATAGCGAGTATTAAACTGCGATAGGTGAAATGTTGTGAAAGCACACAAAACGGCATGAACAAGCCAAATACTGCGTGTTCTACCTTTACAAGTGCGAAACTGCTATATTGTGATATTCTCGTTAAAGCGCATGCAAGCATCGTGAAACCTTAAAGAACAATGTCATTTAGCGAGATACAGCGTTCTGTGCTGCAATAAGTTGGTGAAAAACTGTGAGGTTATGCAAATATCCTAATTGTGAACGAAACAGTGTAATAGAGCGTTTTTTAATACAAGTGCGAATGTTAGGTTAGGTTAAGATATGAACCGTCGTAAAACCGCATTAATTAATGTCGCTTAGTGAGATGCAGTGTTTTTCACCATTACAAGTCGGGAACTGCGATATCTAATGTGAAAGCGCTTGCAAACGTCGTTAGGTTAGGTTAGGTTAGGTTAGGTTAGGTTACGTTAGGTTACGTTAGGTTAGGTTAGGTTAGGTTAGGTTAGGTTACGTTAGGTTAGGTTTGGTTAGGTTAGGTTAGGTTTGGTTAGGTTAGGTTAGGTTAGGTTGGTTTAGGTAAGGTTAGGTTAGGTTAAGATATGAACCGCGCTAAAACCGCGTTAAACAATGTCACTTAGTGAGATGCTGTGTTTTTCACCATTACAAGTCGGGAACTGCGATATCTAATGTGAAAGCGCAAGAAACCGTCGTAATCTTGTAGAAAACATTGTAAAGTAGCGAATAAAACGTTTTCTAACGATAGAAGTGCGAAGGTTCGGTTAGTTTGAGTTATGTTAGTTTAAGCTAGGTAGCGTCGTGAAACCACCAAAAACGACGTCATCTAACGAGATAGTGTTGTTTTAATGCGAGTACGAAACTGCGACAGGTAAAATGTTGTGAAAGCACTCAAAACGGCATGAACAAGCCAAATACTGCGTGTTGTACCGTTACAAGTGCGAAACTGCTATGTTGTGACATTCTCGGTAAAGCGCATGCAAGTATCGTGAAACCTTAAAGAACGATGTCATTTAGCGAGATACAGCGTTCTGTACTGCAATAAGTTGGTGAAAAACTGTGAGGTTATGCAAATATCGTAATTGTGAACAAAACAGTGTAATAGAGCGTTTTTAGATACAAGTGCGAATGTTAGGTTAGGTTAAGATATGAACCGTCGTAAAACCGCATTAAACAATGTCAATTACTGAGATGCAGTGTTTTTCACCATTAAAAGTGGGGAACTGCGATATTTAATGTGAAAGCGCTTGCAACCGTCGTTAGGTTAGGTTAGGTTAGGTTAGGTTAGGTTAGGTTAGGTTTGGTTAGGTTAGGTTAGGTTAGGTTAGGTTAGATTAGGTTAGGTTGGGTTGAGTTGGGTTAGGTTAGGTTAGGTTAGGTTAGGTTGGGTTGGGTTAGGTTAGGTTAGGTTAGGTTAGGTTACGTTAGGTTAGGTTACGTTAGGTTAGGTTAGGTTAGGTTACGTTAGGTTAGGTTAGGTTAGTAAGGATAATTTGGTTAGGTTAGGTAAGGTTAGGTTAGGTTAGGTTAGGTTGGGTTGGGTGTTGGGTTGGGTTGGGTTGGGTTAGGTTGGGTTAGGTTAGGTTAGGTTATGTTAGGTTAGGTTAGGTTAGGTTACGTTAGGTTATGTTAGGTTAGGTTAGGTTACGTTAGGTTAGGTTAGGTCAGGTAAGGTTAGGTTACGTTAGAATAGGTTAGGTTAGGTTACGTTAGGTTAGGTTAAGTTAGGTTAGGTTAGGTTTGGTTAGATTAGGTTAGGTTAGCTTAGGTTAGGTTAGGTTGGGATGGGTTGGGTTAGGTTGGGTTAGGTTAGGTTAGGTTAGGTTAGGTTGGGTTAGGTTAGTTTAGGTTAGGTTAGGTTAGGTTAGGTTAAGTTGGGTTGGGTTAGGTTAGGTTAGGTTAGGTAAGGTTAGGTTAGGTTAGGTTAGGTTAAGGTATGAACCGTCGTAAAACCGCATTAAACAATGTCACTTAGTGAGATGCAGTGTTTTAACCCTTACAAGTCGGGAACTGCGATATCTAATGTGAAAGCGCATGAAACCGTCGTAATCTTGTAGAAAACATTGTAAAGTAGCGAATAAAACGTTTTCTAACGATAGAAGTGCGAAGGTTCGGTTAGATTGAGCTAGGTAGCGTCGTGAAACCACCAAAAACGATGTCATCTAACGAGATAGTGTTGTTTTATTGCGAGTACGAAACTGCGATAGGTGAAATATTGGGAAAGCACACAAAATGGCATGAACTAGCCAGATACTGCGTCTTGTGCCGTTACAAGTGCGAAACTGCTTTATTGTGATATTCTCGTTAAAGCGCATGCAAGTATCGTGAAACCTTAAAGAACGATGTCATCTAGCGAGATACAGCGTTCTGTACTGTAATAAGTTGGTGAGAAACTGTGAGGTCAAGCAAATATCGTAATTGTGAACGAAACAGTGTAATTGAGCGTATTTAGATACAAGTGCGAATGTTAGGTTAGGTTGAGATATCAACCGTCGTAAAACCGCATTAAACAATGTCACTTAGTGAGATGTAGTGTTTTTCAACATTACAAGTCGGGAACTACGATATCTAATGTGAAAGCGCATGAAACCGTCGTAATCTTGTAGAAAACATTGTAAAATTGCGAGTAAAACGTTTTCTAACGTTAGAAGTGCGAAGGTTAGGTTAGGTTAGGTTAGTTTAAGCTAGGTAGCGTCGTGAAACTACCAAAAACGACGTCATCTAACGAGATAGTGTTGTTTTATTGCGAGTATTAAACTGCGATAGGTGAAATGTGAATGCACACAAAACGGCATGAACAAGCCAAATACTGCGTGTTCTACCGTTACAAGTGCGAAACTGCTATATTGTGATATTCTCGTTAAAGCGCATGCAAGCATCGTGAAACCTTAAAGAACAATGTCATTTAGCGAGATACAGCGTTCTGTACTCCAATAAGTTGGTGAAAAACTGTGAGGTTATGGAAATATCGTAATTGTGAACGAAACAGTGTAATAGAGCGTTTTTCAATACAAGTACGAATGTTAGGTTAGGTTAAGTTATGAACCGTCGTAAAACCGCATTAAACAATGTCACTTAGTGAGATGCAGTGTTTTTCACCATTACAAGTTGGGAACTGCGATATCTAATGTGAAAGCGCTTGCAAACGTCGTTAGGTTAGGTTAGGTTAGGTTAGGTTAGGTTACGTTAC
Source organism: Rhipicephalus microplus (assembly GCF_043290135.1). Classification (NCBI taxonomy): domain Eukaryota; kingdom Metazoa; phylum Arthropoda; class Arachnida; order Ixodida; family Ixodidae; genus Rhipicephalus; species Rhipicephalus microplus. The sequence goes on along the minus strand of NW_027464690.1, from coordinate 503,249 downwards.
GTTAGGTTTGGTTAGGTTAGGTTAGGTTAGGTTATGTTAGGTTAGGTTGGGTTAGGTTAGGTTAGGTTACGTTAGGTTAAGGTATGAACCGTCGTAAAACCGCAATAAACAATGTCACTTAGTGAGATGCAGTGTTTTTCACCTTTACAAGTTGGGAACTGCGATATCTAATGTGAAAGCGCTTGAAACCGTCGTAATGTTGTAGAAAGCAATGTAAAGTAGCGAGTAAAACGTTTTCTAACGATAGAAGTGCGAAGGTTATGTTAGGTTGAGTTATGTTAGTTTAAGCTAGGTAGCGTCGTGAAACTACCAAAAACGACGTCATCTAACGAGATAGTGTTGTTTTATAGCGAGTATTAAACTGCGATAGGTGAAATGTTGTGAAAGCACACAAAACGGCATGAACAAGCCAAATACTGCGTGTTCAACCGTTACAAGTGCGAAACTGCTATATTGTGATATTCTCGTTAAAGCGCATGCAAGCATCGTGAAACCTTAAAGAACAATGTCATTTAGCGAGATACAGCGTTCTGTACTGCAATAAGTTGGTGAAAAACTGTGAGGTTATGCAAATATCCTAATTGTGAACGAAACAGTGTAATAGAGCGTTTTTTAATACAAGTGCGAATGTTAGGTTAGGTTAAGATATGAACCGTCGTAAAACCGCATTAATCAATGTCACTTAGTGAGATGCAGCGTTTTTCACCATTACAAGTCGGGAACTGCGATATCTAATGTGAAAGCGCTTGCAAACGTCGTTAGGTTAGGTTAGGTTAGGTTAGGTTAGGTTAGGTTAGGTTAGGTTACGTTAGGTTAGGTTAGGTTAGGTTTGGTTAGGTTAGGTTAGGTTAGGGTATGTTAGGTAAGGTTTGGTTAGGTTAGGTTAGGTTAGGTTGGTTTAGGTAAGGTTAGGTTAGGTTAAGATATGAACCGCGCTAAAACCGCGTTAAACAATGTCACTTAGTGAGATGCTGTGTTTTTCACCATTACAAGTCGGGAACTGCGATATCTAATGTGAAAGCGCATGAAACCGTCGTAATCTTGTAGAAAACATTGTAAAGTAGCGAATAAAACGTTTTCTAACGATAGAAGTGTGAAGGTTCGGTTAGTTTGAGTTATGTTAGTTTAAGCTAGGTAGCGTCGTGAAACCACCAAAAACGACGTCATCTAACGAGATAGTGTTGTTTTAATGCGAGTACGAAACTGCGACAGGTAAAATGTTGTGAAAGCACTCAAAACGGCATGAACAAGCCAAATACTGCGTGTTGTACCGTTACAAGTGCGAAACTGCTATGTTGTGACATTCTCGGTAAAGCGCATGCAAGTATCGTGAAACCTTAAAGAACGATGTCATTTAGCGAGATACAGCGTTCTGTACTGTAATAAGTTGGTGAGAAACTGTGAGGTCAAGCAAATATCGTAATTGTGAACGAAACAGTGTAATTGAGCGTCTTTAGATACAAGTGCGAATGTTAGGTTAGGTTGACATATCAACCGTCGTAAAACCGCATTAAACAATGTCACTTAGTGAGATGTAGTGTTTTTCAACATTACAAGTCGGGAACTACGGTATCTAATGTGAAAGCGCATGAAACCGTCGTAATCTTGTAGAAAACATTGTAAAGTTGCGAGTAAACGTTTTCTAACGATAGAAGTGCGAAGGTTAGGTTAGGTTAGGTTAGTTTAAGCTAGGTAGCGTCGTGAAACTACCAAAAACGACGTCATCTAACGAGATAGTGTTGTCTTATTGCGAGTATTAAACTGCGATAGGTAAAATGTTGTGAATGCACACAAAACGGCATGAACAAGCCAAATACTGCGTGTTCTACCGTTACAAGTGCGAAACTGCTATATTGTGATATTCTCGTTAAAGCGCATGCAAGCATCGTGAAACCTTAAAGAACGATGTCATTTAGCGAGATACAGCGTTCTGTACTGCAATAAGTTGGTGAAAAACTGTGAGGTTATGCAAATATCGTAATTGTGAACGAAACAGTGTAATAGAGCGTTTTTCAATACAAGTACGAATGTTAGGTTAGGTTAAGATATGAACCGTCGTAAAACCGCATTAAACAATGTCACTTAGTGAGATGCAGTGTTTTTCACCATTAAAGTTGGGAACTGCGATATCTAATGTGAAAGCACTTGCAAACGTCGTTAGGTTAGGTTAGGTTAGGTTAGGTTAGGTTACGTTAGGTTAGGTTAGGTTAGGTTAGGTTAGGTTATGTTAGGTTAGGTTGGGTTAGGTTAGGTTAGGTTACGTTAGGTTAAGGTATGAACCGTCGTAAAACCGCAATAAACAATGTCACTTAGTGAGATGCAGTGTTTTTCACCTTTACAAGTTGGGAACTGCGATATCTAATGTGAAAGCGCTTGAAACCGTCGTAATGTTGTAGAAAGCAATGTAAAGTAGCGAGTAAAACGTTTTCTAACGATAGAAGTGCGAAGGTTATGTTAGGTTGAGTTATGTTAGTTTAAGCCATGTAGCGTCGTGAAACCACCAAAAACGACGTCATCTAACGAGATAGTGTTGTTTTATTGCGAGTACAAAACTGCGATAGGTAAAATGTTGTGAAAGCACACAAAACGGCATGAACAAGCCAAATACTGCGTGTTCTACCGTTACAAGTGCGAAACTGCTATATTGTGATATTCTCGTTAAAGCGCATGCAAGCATCGTGAAACCTTAAAGAACGATGTCATTTAGCGAGATACAGCGTTCTGTACTGCAATAAGTTGGTGAAAAACTGTGAGGTTATGCAAATATCGTAATTGTGAACGAAACAGTGTAATTGAGCGTCTTTAGATACAAGTGCGAATGTTAGGTTAGGTTGACATATCAACCGTCGTAAAACCGCATTAAACAATGTCACTTAGTGAGATGTAGTGTTTTTCAACATTACAAGTCGGGAACTACGATATCTAATGTGAAAGCGCATGAAACCGTCGTAATCTTGTAGAAAACATTGTAAAGTGGCGAGTAAAACGTTTTCTAACGATAGAAGTGCGACGGTTAGGTTAGGTTTGGTTAGTTTAAGCTAGGTAGCGTCGCGAAACTACCAAAAACGACGTCATCTAACGAGATAGTGTTGTTTTATAGCGAGTATTAAATTGCGATAGGTGAAATGTTGTGAAAGCACACAAAACGGCATGAACAAGCCAAATACTGCGTGTTCTACCGTTACAAGTGCGAAACTGCTATATTGTGATATTCTCGTTAAAGCGCATGCAAGCATCGTGAAACCTTAAAGAACAATGTCATTTAGCGAGATACAGCGTTCTGTGCTGCAATAAGTTGGTGAAAAACTCTGAGGTTATGCAAATATCCTAATTGTGAACGAAACAGTGTAATAGAGCGTTTTTTAATACAAGTGCGAATGTTAGGTTAGGTTAAGATATGAACCGTCGTAAAACCGCATTAATCAATGTCACTTAGTGAGATGCAGTGTTTTTCACCATTACAAGTCGGGAACTGCGATATCTAATGTGAAAGCGCTTGCAAACGTCGTTAGGTTAGGTTAGGTTAGGTTAGGTTAGGTTAGGTTAGGTTAGGTTAGGTTAGGTTAGGTTTGGTTAGGTTAGGTTAGGTTAGGTTAGGTTAGGGTATGTTAGGTAAGGTTTGGTTAGGTTAGGTTAGGTTAGGTTGGTTTAGGTAAGGTTAGGTTAGGTTAAGATATGAACCGCGCTAAAACCGCGTTAAACAATGTCACTTAGTGAGATGCTGTGTTTTTCACCATTACAAGTCGGGAACTGCGATATCTAATGTGAAAGCGCATGAAACCGTCGTAATCTTGTAGAAAACATTGTAAAGTAGCGAATAAAACGTTTTCTAACGATAGAAGTGCGAAGGTTCGGTTAGTTTGAGTTATGTTAGTTTAAGCTAGGTAGCGTCGTGAAACCACCAAAAACGACGTCATCTAACGAGATGGTGTTGTTTTAATGCGAGTACGAAACTGCGACAGGTAAAATGTTGTGAAAGCACTCAAAACGGCATGAACAAGCCAAATACTGCGTGTTGTACCGTTACAAGTGCGAAACTGCTATGTTGTGACATTCTCGGTAAAGCGCATGCAAGTATCGTGAAACCTTAAAGAACGATGTCATTTAGCGAGATACAGCGTTCTGTACTGTAATAAGTTGGTGAGAAACTGTGAGGTCAAGCAAATATCGTAATTGTGAACGAAACAGTGTAATTGAGCGTCTTTAGATACAAGTGCGAATGTTAGGTTAGGTTGACATATCAACCGTCGTAAAACCGCATTAAACAATGTCACTTAGTGAGATGTAGTGTTTTTCAACATTACAAGTCGGGAACTACGATATCTAATGTGAAAGCGCATGAAACCGTCGTAATCTTGTAGAAAACATTGTAAAGTTGCGAGTAAACGTTTTCTAACGATAGAAGTGCGAAGGTTAGGTTAGGTTAGGTTAGTTTAAGCTAGGTAGCGTCGTGAAACTACCAAAAACGACGTCATCTAACGAGATAGTGTTGTTTTATTGCGAGTATTAAACTGCGATAGGTAAAATGTTGTGAATGCACACAAAACGGCATGAAGAAGCCAAATACTGCGTGTTCTACCGTTGCAAGTGCGAAACTGCTATATTGTGTTATTCTCGTTAAAGCGCATGCAAGCATCGTGAAACCTTAAAGAACGATGTCATTTAGCGAGATACAGCGTTCTGTACTGCAATAAGTTGGTGAAAAACTCTGAGGTTATGCAAATATCGTAATTGTGAACGAAACAGTGTAATAGAGCGTTTTTCAATACAAGTACGAATGTTAGGTTAGGTTAAGATATGAACCGTCGTAAAACCGCATTAAACAATGTCACTTAGTGAGATGCAGTGTTTTTCACCATTACAAGTGGGGAACTGCGATATTTATTGTGAAAGCGCTTGCAACCGTCGTTAGGTTAGGTTAGGTTAGGTTAGGTTAGGTTAGGTTTGGTTAGGTTAGGTTAGGTTAGGTTAGATTAGGTTAGGTTGGGTTGAGTTGGGTTAGGTTAGATTAGGTTAGGTTAGGTTGGGTTAGGTTAAGTTAGGTTAGGTTAGGTTACGTTAGGTTAGGTTACGTTAGGTTAGGTTAGGTTAGGTTACGTTAGGTTAGGTTAGGTTAGGTAAGGATAATTTGGTTAGGTTAGGTAAAGTTAGGTTAGGTTAGGTTAGGTTGGGTTGGGTGTTGTTGGGTTGGGTTAGGTTGGGTTAGGTTAGGTTAGGTTACGTTAGGTTAGGTTAGGTTAGGTTACGTTAGGTTATGTTAGGTTAGGTTAGGTTACGTTAGGTTAGGTTAGGTCAGGTAAGGTTAGGTTACGTTAGAATAGGTTAGGTTAGTTTACGTTAGGTTAGGTTAAGTTAGGTTAGGTTAGGTTTGGTTAGGTTAGGTTAGGTTAGCTTAGGTTAGGTTAGGTTGGGTTGGGTTGGGTTAGGTTGGGTTAGGTTAGGTTAGGTTAGGTTAGGTTAGTTTAGGTTAGGTTAGGTTAGGTTAGGTTAAGTTGGGTTGGGTTAGGTTAGGTTAGATTAGGTAAGGTTAGGTTAGGTTAGGTTAGGTTAGGTTAAGGTATGAAGCGTCGTAAAACCGCATTAAACAATGTCACTTAGTGAGATGCAGTGTTTTTCACCTTTACAAGTTGGGAACTGTGATATCTAATGTGAAAGCGCTTGAAACCGTCGTAATGTTGTAGAAAGCAATGTAAAGTAGCAAGTAAAACGTTTTCTAACGATAGAAGTGCGAAGGTCATGTTAGGTTATGTTAGTTTAAGCTAGGTAGCGTCGTGAAACTACCAAAAACAACGTCATCTAACGAGATAGTGTTGTTTTATTGCGAGTACGAAACTGCGATAGGTGAAATGTTGTGAAAGCACACAAAACGGCATGAACAAGCCAAATACTGCGTGTTGTACCGTTACAAGTGCGAAACTGCTATGTTGTGATATTCTCGTTAAAGCGCATGCAAGCATCGTGAAACCTTAAAGAACGATGTCATTTAGCGAGATACAGCGTTCTGTACTGCAATAAGTTGGTGAAAAACTGTGAGGTTATGCAAATATCCTAATTGTGAACGAAACAGTGTAATAGAGCGTTTTTTAATACAAGTGCGAATGTTAGGTTAGGTTAAGATATGAACCGTCGTAAAACCGCATTAAACAATGTCACTTAGTGAGATGCAGTGTTTTTCACCATTACAAGTTGGGAACTGCGATATCTAATGTGAAAGCACTTGCAAACGTCGTTAGGTTAGGTTAGGTTAGGTTAGGTTAGGTTATGTTAGGTTAGGTTGGGTTAGGTTAGGTTAGGTTACGTTAGGTTAAGGTATGAACCGTCGTAAAACCGCAATAAACAATGTCACTTAGTGAGATGCAGTGTTTTTCACCTTTACAAGTTGGGAACTGCGATATCTAATGTGAAAGCGCTAGAAACCGTCGTAATGTTGTAGAAAGCAATGTAAAGTAGCGAGTAAAACGTTTTCTAACGATAGAAGAGCGAAGGTTATGTTAGGTTGAGTTATGTTAGTTTAAGCTAGGTAGCGTCGTGAAACCACCAAAAACGACGTCGTCTAACGAGATAGTTGTTTTATTGCGAGTACGAAACTGCGATAGGTAAAATGTTGTGAAAGCACACAAAACGGCATGAACAAGCCAAATACTGCGTGTTGTACCGTTACAAGTGCGAAAGTGCTATGTTGTGACATTCTCGGTAAAGCGCATGCAAGTATCGTGAAACCTTAAAGAACGATGTCATTTAGCGAGATACAGCGTTCTGTACTGTAATAAGTTGGTGAGAAACTGTGAGGTCAAGCAAATATCGTAATTTTGAACGAAACAGTGTAATTGAGCGTCTTTAGATACAAGTGCGAATGTTAGGTTGACATATCAACCGTCGTAAAACCGCATTAAACAATGTCACTTAGTGAGATGTAGTGTTTTTCAACATTACAAGTCGGGAACTACGATATCTAATGTGAAAGCGCATGAAACCGTCGTAATCTTGTAGAAAACATTATAAAGTGGCGAGTAAAACGTTTTCTAACGATAGAAGTGCGAAGGTTAGGTTAGGTTAGGTTAGTTTAAGCTAGGTAGCGTCGTGAAACTACCAAAAACGACGTCATCTAACGAGATAGTGTTGTTTTATAGCGAGTATTAAACTGCGATAGGTGAAATGTTGTGAAAGCACACAAAACGGCATGAACAAGCCAAATACTGCGTGTTCTACCGTTACAAGTGCGAAACTGCTATATTGTGATATTCTCGTTAAATCGCATGCAAGCATCGTGAAACCTTAAAGAACAATGTCATTTAGCGAGATACAGCGTTCTGTACTGCAATAAGTTGGTGAAAAACTGTGAGGTTATGCAAATATCGTAATTGTGAACAAAACAGTGTAATAGAGCGTTTTTAGATACAAGTGCGAATGTTAGGTTAGGTTAAGATATGAACCGTCGTAAAACCGCATTAAACAATGTCAATTACTGAGATGCAGTGTTTTACACCATTAAAAGTGGGGAACTGCGATATTTATTGTGAAAGCGCTTGCAACCGTCGTTAGGTTAGGTTAGGTTAGGTTAGGTTAGGTTTGGTTAGGTTAGGTTAGATTAGGTTAGGTTGGGTTGAGTTGGGTTAGGTTAGGTTAGGTTAGGTTGGGTTAGGTTAGGTTAGGTTAGGTTAGGTTACGTTAGGTTAGGTTACGTTAGGTTAGGTTAGGTTACGTTAGGTTAGGCTAGGTTAGGTAAGGATAATTTGGTTAGGTTAGGTAAGGTTAGGTTAGGTTAGGTTAGGTTGGGTTGGGTGTTGTTGGGTTGGGTTGGGTTGGGTTAGGTTGGGTTAGGTTAGGTTAGGTTACGTTAGGTTAGGTTAGGTTAGGTTAGGTTACGTTAGGTTATGTTAGGTTAGGTTAGGTTACGTTAGGTTAGGTTAGGTCAGGTAAGGTTAGGTTACGTTAGAATAGGTTAGGTTAGGTTACGTTAGGTTAGGTTAAGTTAGGTTAGGTTAGGTTTGGTTAGGTTAGGTTAGGTTAGCTTAGGTTAGGTTAGGTTGGGTTGGGTTGGGTTAGGTTAGGTTAGGTTAGGTGGGTTAGGTTAGTTTAGGTTAGGTTAGGTTAGGTTAAGTTGGGTTGGGTTAGGTTAGGTTAGATTAGGTAAGGTTAGGTTAGGTTAGGTTAGGTTAGGTTAAGGTATGAAGCGTCGTAAAACCGCATTAAACAATGTCAATTAGTGAGATGCAGTGTTTTTCACCTTTACAAGTTGGGAACTGTGATATCTAATGTGAAAGCGCTTGAAACCGTCGTAATGTTGCAGAAAGCAATGTAAAGTAGCAAGTAAAACGTTTTCTAACGATAGAAGTGCGAAGGTCATGTTAGGTTATGTTAGTTTAAGCTAGGTAGCGTCGTGAAACTACCAAAAACAACGTCATCTAACGAGATAGTGTTGTTTTATTGCGAGTACGAAACTGCGATAGGTGAAATGTTGTGAAAGCACACAAAACGGCATGAACAAGCCAAATACTGCGTGTTGTACCGTTACAAGTTGGAAACTGCTATGTTGTGATATTCTCGTTAAAGCGCATGCAAGCATCGTGAAACCTTAAAGAACGATGTCATTTAGCGAGATACAGCGTTCTGTACTGCAATAAGTAGGTGAAAAACTGTGAGGTTATGCAAATATCCTAATTGTGAACGAAACAGTGTAATAGAGCGTTTTTTATTACAAGTGCGAATGTTAGGTTAGGTTAAGATATGAACCGTCGTAAAACCGCATTAAACAATGTCACTTAGTGAGATGCAGTGTTTTTCACCATTACAAGTTGGGAACTGCGATATCTAATGTGAAAGCACTTGCAAACGTCGTTAGGTTAGGTTAGGTTAGGTTAGGTTACGTTAGGTTAGGTTTGGTTAGGTTAGGTTAGGTTAGGTTAGGTTATGTTAGGTTAGGTTGGGATAGGTTAGGTTAGGTTACGTTAGGTTAAGGTATGAACCATCGTAAAACCGCAATAAACAATGTCACTTAGTGAGATGCAGTGTTTTTCACCTTTACAAGTTGGGAACTGCGATATCTAATGTGAAAGCGCTAGAAACCGTCGTAATGTTGTAGAAAGCAATGTAAAGTAGCGAGTAAAACGTTTTCTAACGATAGAAGTGCGAAGGTTATGTTAGGTTGAGTTATGTTAGTTTAAGCTAGGTAGCGTCGTGAAACCACCAAAAACGACGTCGTCTAACGAGATAGTTGTTTTATTGCGAGTACGAAACTGCGATAGGTAAAATGTTGTGAAAGCACACAAAACGGCATGAACAAGCCAAATACTGCGTGTTGTACCGTTACAAGTGCGAAAGTGCTATGTTGTGACATTCTCGGTAAAGCGCATGCAAGTATCGTGAAACCTTAAAGAACGATGTCATTTAGCGAGATACAGCGTTCTGTACTGTAATAAGTTGGTGAGAAACTGTGAGGTCAAGCAAATGTCGTAATTTTGAACGAAACAGTGTAATTGAGCGTCTTTAGATACAAGTGCGAATGTTAGGTTAGGTTGACATATCAACCGTCGTAAAACCGCATTAAACAATGTCACTTAGTGAGATGTAGTGTTTTTCAACATTACAAGTCGGGAACTACGATATCTAATGTGAAAGCGCATGAAACCGTCGTAATCTTGTAGAAAACTTTATAAAGTGGCGAGTAAAACGTTTTCTAACGATAGAAGTGCGAAGGTTAGGTTAGGTTAGGTTAGTTAAGCTAGGTAGCGTCGTGAAACTACCAAAAACGACGTCATCTAACGAGATAGTGTTGTTTTATAGCGAGTATTAAACTGCGATAGGTGAAATGTTGTGAAAGCACACAAAACGGCATGAACAAGCCAAATACTGCGTGTTCTACCGTTACAAGTGCGAAACTGCTATATTGTGATATTCTCGTTAAATCGCATGCAAGCATCGTGAAACCTTAAAGAACAATGTCATTTAGCGAGATACAGCGTTCTGTACTGCAATAAGTTGGTGAAAAACTGTGAGGTTATGCAAATATCGTAATTGTGAACAAAACAGTGTAATAGAGCGTTTTTAGATACAAGTGCGAATGTTAGGTTAGGTTAAGATATGAACCGTCGTAAAACCGCATCAAACAATGTCAATTACTGAGATGCAGTGTTTTTCACCATTAAAAGTGGGGAACTGCGATATTTAATGTGAAAGCGCTTGCAACCGTCGTTAGGTTAGGTTAGGTTAGGTTAGGTTAGGTTAGGTTTGGTTAGGTTAGGTTAGGTTAGGTTAGGTTAGATTAGGTTAGGTTGGGTTGAGTTGGGTTAGGTTAGGTTAGGTTAGGTTAGGTTGGGTTAGGTTAGGTTAGGTTAGGTTAGGTTACGTTAGGTAAGGTTACGTTAGGTTAGGTTAGGTTAGGTTACGTTAGGTTAGGTTAGGTTAGGTAAGGATAATTTGGTTAGGTTAGGTAAGGTTAGGTTAGGTTAGGTTAGGTTGGGTTGGGTGTTGGGTTGGGTTGGGTTGGGTTAGGTTGGGTTAGGTTAGGTTAGGTTAGGTTAGGTTAGGTTACGTTAGGTTAGGTTAGGTTAGGTTTGGTTAGGTTAGGTTAGGTTAGGTTAGGTTAGGGTATGTTAGGTTAGGTTTGGTTAGGTTAGGTTAGGTTAGGTTGGTTTAGGTAAGGTTAGGTTAGGTTAAGATATGAACCGCGCTAAAACCGCGTTAAACAATGTCACTTAGTGAGATGCTGTGTTTTTCACCATTACAAGTCGGGAACTGCGATATCTAATGTGAAAGCGCATGAAACCGTCGTAATCTTGTAGAAAACATTGTAAAGTAGCGAATAAAACGTTTTCTAACGATAGAAGTGCGAAGGTTCGGTTAGTTTGAGTTATGTTAGTTTAAGCTAGGTAGCGTCGTGAAACCACCAAAAACGACGTCATCTAACGAGATAGTGTTGTTTTAATGCGAGTACGAAACTGCGACAGGTAAAATGTTGTGAAAGCACTCAAAACGGCATGAACAAGCCAAATACTGCGTGTTGTATCGTTACAAGTGCGAAACTGCTATATTGTGATATTCTCGTTGAAGCGCATGCAAGCATCGTGAAACCTTAAAGAACGATGTCATTTAGCGAGATACAGCGTTCTGTACTGCAATAGGTTGGTGAAAAACTGTGAGGTTATGCAAATATCGTAATTGTGAACGAAACCGTGTAATAGAGCGTTTTTCAATACAAGTACGAATGTTAGGTTAGGTTAAGGTATGAACCGTCGTAAAACCGCAATAAACAATGTCACTTAGTGAGATGCAGTGTTTTTCACCTTTACAAGTTGGGAACTGCGATATCTAATGCGAAAGCGCTTGAAACCGTCGTAATGTTGTAGAAAGCAATGTAAAGTAGCGAGTAAAACTTTTTCTAACGATAGAAGTGCGAAGGTTATGTTAGGTTGAGTTATGTTAGTTTAAGCTAGGTAGCGTCGTGAAACCACCAAAAACGACGTCATCTAACGAGATAGTGTTGTTTTATTGCGAGTACGAAACTGCGATAGGTAAAATGTTGTGAAAGCACACAAAACAGCATGAACAAGCCAAATACTGCGTGTTGTACCGTTACAAGTGCGAAAGTGCTATGTTGTGACATTCTCGGTAAAGCGCATGCAAGTATCGTGAAACCTTAAAGAACGATGTCATTTAGCGAGATACAGCGTTCTGTACTGTAATAAGTTGGTGAGAAACTGTGAGGTCAAGCAAATATCGTAATTGTGAACGAAACAGTGTAATTGAGCGTTTTTAGATACAAGTGCGAATGTTAGGTTAGGTTGACATATCAACCGTCGTAATACCGCATTAAACAATGTCACTTAGTGAGATGTAGTGTTTTTCAACATTACAAGTCGGGAACTACGATATCTAATGTGAAAGCGCATGAAACCGTCGTAATCTTGTAGAAAACATTGTAAAGTAGCGAATAAAACGTTTTCTAACGATAGAAGTGCGAAGGTTCGGTTAGTTTGAGTTATGTTAGTTTAAGCTAGGTAGCGTCGTGAAACCACCAAAAACGACGTCATCTAACGAGATAGTGTTGTTTTAATGCGAGTACGAAACTGCGACAGGTAAAATGTTGTGAAAGCACTCAAAACGGCATGAACAAGCCAAATACTGCGTGTTGTATCGTTACAAGTGCGAAACTGCTATATTGTGATATTCTCGTTGAAGCGCATGCAAGCATCGTGAAACCTTAAAGAACGATGTCATTTAGCGAGATACAGCGTTCTGTACTGCAATAAGTTGGTGAAAAACTGTGAGGTTATGCAAATATCGTAATTGTGAACGAAACAGTGTAATAGAGCGTTTTTAGATACAAGTGCGAATGTTAGGTTAGGTTAAGATATGAACCGTCGTAAAACCGCATTAAACAATGTCAATTACTGAGATGCAGTGTTTTTCACCATTAAAAGTGGGGAACTGCGATATTTATTGTGAAAGCGCTTGCAACCGTCGTTAGGTTAGGTTAGGTTAGGTTAGGTTAGGTTAGGTTAGGTTTGGTTAGGTTAGGTTAGGTTAGGTTAGGTTAGATTAGGTTAGGTTGGGTTGAGTTGGGTTAGGTTAGGTTAGGTTAGGTTAGGTTAGGTTAGGTTGGGTTAGGTTAGGTTAGGTTAGGTTACGTTAGGTTAGGTTACGTTAGGTTAGGTTAGGTTAGGTTACGTTAGGTTAGGTTAGGTTAGGTAAGGATAATTTGGTTAGGTTAGGTAAAGTTAGGTTAGGTTAGGTTAGGTTGGGTTGGGAGTTGTTGGGTTGGGTTGGGTTGGGTTAGGTTGGGTTAGGTTAGGTTAGGTTACGTTAGGTTAGGTTAGGTTAGGTTACGTTAGGTTATGTTAGGTTAGGTTAGGTTACGTTAGGTTAGGTTAGGTCAGGTAAGGTTAGGTTACGTTAGAATAGGTTAGGTTAGGTTACATTAGGTTAGGTTAAGTTAGGTTAGGTTAGGTTGGGTTGGGTTGGGTTAGGTTGGGTTAGGTTAGGTTAGGTTAGGTTAGGTTAGTTTAGGTTAGGTTAGGTTAGGTTAAGTTGGGTTGGGTTAGGTTAGGTTAGATTAGGTAAGGTTAGGTTAGGTTAGGTTAGGTTAGGTTAAGGTATGAAGCGTCGTAAAACCGCATTAAACAATGTCACTTAGTGAGATGCAGTGTTTTTCACCTTTACAAGTTGGGAACTGTGATATCTAATGTGAAAGCGCTTGAAACCGTCGTAATGTTGTAGAAAGCAATGTAAAGTAGCAAGTAAAACGTTTTCTAACGATAGAAGTGCGAAGGTCATGTTAGGTTATGTTAGTTTAAGCTAGGTAGCGTCGTGAAACCACCAAAAACGACGTCGTCTAACGAGATAGTTGTTTTATTGCGAGTACGAAACTGCGATAGGTAAAATGTTGTGAAAGCACACAAAACGGCATGAACAAGCCAAATACTGCGTGTTGTACCGTTACAAGTGCGAAAGTGCTATGTTGTGACATTCTTGGTAAAGCGCATGCAAGTATCGTGAAACCTTAAAGAACGATGTCATTTAGCGAGATACAGCGTTCTGTACTGTAATAAGTTGGTGAGAAACTGTGAGGTCAAGCAAATATCGTAATTTTGAACGAAACAGTGTAATTGAGCGTCTTTAGATACAAGTGCGAATGTTAGGTTAGGTTGACATATCAACCGTCGTAAAACCGCATTAAACAATGTCACTTAATGAGATGTAGTGTTTTTCAACATTACAAGTCGGGAACTACAATATCTAATGTGAAAGCGCATGAAACCGTCGTAATCTTGTAGAAAACATTATAAAGTGGCGAGTAAAACGTTTTCTAACGATAGAAGTGCGAAGGTTAGGTTAGGTTAGGTTAGTTAAGCTAGGTAGCGTCGTGAAACTACCAAAAACGACGTCATCTAAAGAGATAGTGTTGTTTTATAGCGAGTATTAAACTGCGATAGGTGAAATGTTGTGAAAGCACACAAATTGGCATGAACAAGCCAAATACTGCGTGTTCTACCGTTACAAGTGCGAAACTGCTATATTGTGATATTCTCGTTAAATCGCATGCAAGCATCGTGAAACCTTAAAGAACAATGTCATTTAGCGAGATACAGCGTTCTGTACTGCAATAAGTTGGTGAAAAACTGTGAGGTTATGCAAATATCGTAATTGTGAACAAAACAGTGTAATAGAGCGTTTTTAGATACAAGTGCGAATGTTAGGTTAGGTTAAGATATGAACCGTCGTAAAACCGCATTAAACAATGTCAATTACTGAGATGCAGTGTTTTTCACCATTAAACGTGGGGAACTGCGATATTTAATGTGAAAGCGCTTGCAACCGTCGTTAGGTTAGGTTAGGTTAGGTTAGGTTAGGTTAGGTTAGGTTAGGTTAGGTTTGGTTAGGTTAGGTTAGGTTAGGTTAGATTAGGTTAGGTTGGGTTGAGTTGGGTTAGGTTAGGTTCGGTTAGGTTAGGTTGGGTTGGGTTAGGTTAGGTTAGGTTAGGTTAGGTTACGTTAGGTTAGGTTACGTTAGGTTAGGTTAGGTTAGGTTACGTTAGGTTAGGTTAGGTTAGGTAAGGATAATTTGGTTAGGTTAGGTAAGGTTAGGTTAGGTTAGGTTAGGTTGGGTTGGGTGTTGGGTTGGGTTGGGTTGGGTTAGGTTGGGTTAGGTTAGGTTAGGTTACGTTAGGTTAGGTTAGGTTAGGTTACGTTAGGCTATGTTAGGTTAGGTTAGGTTACGTTAGGTTAGGTTAGGTCAGGTAAGGTTAGGTTACGTTAGAATAGGTTAGGTTAGGTTACGTTAGGTTAGGTTAAGTTAGGTTAGGTTAGGTTTGGTTAGGTTAGGTTAGGTTAGCTTAGGTTAGGTTAGGTTGGGATGGGTTGGGTTAGGTTGGGTTAGGTTAGGTTATGTTAGGTTGGGGTAGGTTAGTTTAGGTTAGGTTAGGTTAGGTTAGGTTAAGTTGGGTTGGGTTAGGTTAGGTTAGGTTAGGTAAGGTTAGGTTAGGTTAGGTTAGGTTAAGGTATGAACCGTCGTAAAACCGCATTAAACAATGTCACTTAGTGAGATGCAGTGTTTTAACCATTACAAGTCGGGAACTGCGATATCTAATGTGAAAGCGCTTGCAAACGTCGTTAGGTTAGGTTAGGTTAGGTTAGGTTAGGTTAGGTTAGGTTTGGTTAGGTTAGGTTAGGTTAGGTTAGGGTATGTTAGGTAAGGTTTGGTTAGGTTAGGTTAGGTTAGGTTGGGTGAGGTAAGGTTAGGTTAGGTTAAGATATGAACCGCGCTAAAACCGCATTAAACAATGTCACTTAGTGAGATGCTGTGTTTTCCACCATTACAAGTCGGGAACTGCGATATCTAATGTGAAAGCGCATGAAACCGTCGTAATCTTGTAGAAAACATTGTAAAGTAGCGAATAAAACGTTTTCTAACGATAGAAGTGCGAAGGTTCGGTTAGTTTGAGCTAGGTAGCGTCGTGAAACCACCAAAAACAATGTCATCTAACGAGATAGTGTGGTTTTATTGCAAGTACGAAACTGCGATAGGTGAAATATTGGGAAAGCACACAAAATGGCATGAACTAGCCAGATACTGCGTCTTGTGCCGTTACAAGTGCGAAACTGCTTTATTGTGATATTCTCGTTAAAGCGCATGCAAGTATCGTGAAACCTTAAAGAACGATGTCATCTAGCGAGATACAGCGTTCTGTACTGTAATAAGTTGGTGAGAAACTGTGAGGTCAAGCAAATATCGTAATTGTGAACGAAACAGTGTAATTGAGCGTATTTAGATACAAGTGCGAATGTTAGGTTAGGTTGAGATATCAACCGTCGTAAAACCGCATTAAACAATGTCACTTAGTGAGATGTAGTGTTTTTCAACATTACAAGTCGGGAACTACGATATCTAATGTGAAAGCGCATGAAACCGTCGTAATCTTGTAGAAAACATTGTAAAATTGCGAGTAAAACGTTTTCTAACGTTAGAAGTGCGAAGGTTAGGTTAGGTTAGGTTAGTTTAAGCTAGGTAGCGTCGTGAAACTACCAAAAATGACGTCATCTAACGAGATAGTGTTGTTTTATAGCGAGTATTAAACTGCGATAGGTGAAATGTTGTGAAAGCCCACAAAACGGCATGAACAAGCCAAATACTGCGTGTTCTACCGTTACAAGTGCGAAACTGCTATATTGTGATATTCTCGTTAAAGCGCATGCAAGCATCGTGAAACCTTAAAGAACAATGTCATTTAGCGAGATACAGCGTTCTGTACTGCAATAAGTTGGTGAAAAACAGTGAGGTTATGCAAATATCCTAATTGTGAACGAAACAGTGTAATAGAGCGTTTTTTAATACAAGTGCGAATGTTAGGTTAGGTTAAGATATGAACCGTCGTAAAACCGCATTAATCAATGTCACTTAGTGAGATGCAGTGTTTTTCACCATTACAAGTCGGGAACTGCGATATCTAATGTGAAAGCGCTTGCAAACGTCGTTAGGTTAGGTTAGGTTAGGTTAGGTTAGGTTAGGTTAGGTTAGGTTAGGTTTGGTTAGGTTAGGTTAGGTTAGGTTAGGTTAGGGTATGTTAGGTAAGGTTTGGTTAGGTTAGGTTAGGTTAGGTTGGTTTAGGTAAGGTTAGGTTAGGTTAAGATATGAACCGCGCTAAAACCGCGTTAAACAATGTCACTTAGTGAGATGCTGTGTTTTTCACCATTACAAGTCGGGAACTGCGATATCTAATGTGAAAGCGCATGAAACCGTCGTAATCTTGTAGAAAACATTGTAAAGTAGCGAATAAAACGTTTTCTAACGATAGAAGTGCGAAGGTTCGGTTAGTTTGAGTTATGTTAGTTTAAGCTAGGTAGCATCGTGAAACCACCAAAAACGACGTCATCTAACGAGATAGTGTTGTTTTAATGCGAGTACAAAACTGCGATAGGTAAAATGTTGTGAAAGCACACAGAACGGCATGAACAAGCCAAATACTGCGTGTTGTACCGTTACAAGTGCGAAACTGCTATGTTGTGACATTCTCGGTAAAGCGCATGCAAGTATCGTGAAACCTTAAAGAACGATGTCATTTAGCGAGATACAGCGTTCTGTACTGTAATAAGTTGGCGAGAAACTGTGAGGTCAAGCAAATATCGTAATTGTGAACGAAACAGTGTAATTGAGCGTCTTTAGATACAAGTGCGAATGTTAGGTTAGGTTGACATATCAACCGTCGTAAAACCGCATTAAACAATGTCACTTAGTGAGATGTAGTGTTTTTCAACATTACAAGTCGGGAACTACGAGATCTAATGTGAAAGCGCATGAAACCGTCGTAATCTTGTAGAAAACATTGTAAAGTTGCGAGTAAACGTTTTCTAACGATAGAAGTGCGAAGGTTAGGTTAGGTTAGGTTAGTTTAAGCTAGGTAGCGTCGTGAAACTACCAAAAACGACGTCATCTAACGAGATAGTGTTGTTTTATAGCGAGTATTAAACTGCGATAGGTGAAATGTTGTGAAAGCACACAAAACGGCATGAACAAGCCAAATACTGCGTGTTCTACCGTTACAAGTGCGAAACTGCTATATTGTGATATTCTCGTTAAAGCGCATGCAAGCATCGTGAAACCTTAAAGAACAATGTCATTTAGCGAGATACAGCGTTCTGTGCTGCAATAAGTTGGTGAAAAACTGTGAGGTTATGCAAATATCCTAATTGTGAACGAAACAGTGTAATAGAGCGTTTTTTAATACAAGTGCGAATGTTAGGTTAGGTTAAGATATGAACCGTCGTAAAACCGCATTAATTAATGTCGCTTAGTGAGATGCAGTGTTTTTCACCATTACAAGTCGGGAACTGCGATATCTAATGTGAAAGCGCTTGCAAACGTCGTTAGGTTAGGTTAGGTTAGGTTAGGTTAGGTTACGTTAGGTTACGTTAGGTTAGGTTAGGTTAGGTTAGGTTAGGTTACGTTAGGTTAGGTTTGGTTAGGTTAGGTTAGGTTTGGTTAGGTTAGGTTAGGTTAGGTTGGTTTAGGTAAGGTTAGGTTAGGTTAAGATATGAACCGCGCTAAAACCGCGTTAAACAATGTCACTTAGTGAGATGCTGTGTTTTTCACCATTACAAGTCGGGAACTGCGATATCTAATGTGAAAGCGCATGAAACCGTCGTAATCTTGTAGAAAACATTGTAAAGTAGCGAATAAAACGTTTTCTAACGATAGAAGTGCGAAGGTTCGGTTAGTTTGAGTTATGTTAGTTTAAGCTAGGTAGCGTCGTGAAACCACCAAAAACGACGTCATCTAACGAGATAGTGTTGTTTTAATGCGAGTACAAAACTGCGACAGGTAAAATGTTGTGAAAGCACTCAAAACGGCATGAACAAGCCAAATACTGCGTGTTGTACCGTTACAAGTGCGAAACTGCTATGTTGTGACATTCTCGGTAAAGCGCATGCAAGTATCGTGAAACCTTAAAGAACGATGTCATTTAGCGAGATACAGCGTTCTGTACTGCAATAAGTTGGTGAAAAACTGTGAGGTTATGCAAATATCGTAATTGTGAACAAAACAGTGTAATAGAGCGTTTTTAGATACAAGTGCGAATGTTAGGTTAGGTTAAGATATGAACCGTCGTAAAACCGCATTAAACAATGTCAATTACTGAGATGCAGTGTTTTTCACCATTAAAAGTGGGGAACTGCGATATTTAATGTGAAAGCGCTTGCAACCGTCGTTAGGTTAGGTTAGGTTAGGTTAGGTTAGGTTAGGTTAGGTTTGGTTAGGTTAGGTTAGGTTAGGTTAGGTTAGATTAGGTTAGGTTGGGTTGAGTTGGGTTAGGTTAGGTTAGGTTAGGTTAGGTTGGGTTGGGTTAGGTTAGGTTAGGTTAGGTTAGGTTACGTTAGGTTAGGTTACGTTAGGTTAGGTTAGGTTAGGTTACGTTAGGTTAGGTTAGGTTAGTAAGGATAATTTGGTTAGGTTAGGTAAGGTTAGGTTAGGTTAGGTTAGGTTGGGTTGGGTGTTGGGTTGGGTTGGGTTGGGTTAGGTTGGGTTAGGTTAGGTTAGGTTATGTTAGGTTAGGTTAGGTTAGGTTACGTTAGGTTATGTTAGGTTAGGTTAGGTTACGTTAGGTTAGGTTAGGTCAGGTAAGGTTAGGTTACGTTAGAATAGGTTAGGTTAGGTTACGTTAGGTTAGGTTAAGTTAGGTTAGGTTAGGTTTGGTTAGATTAGGTTAGGTTAGCTTAGGTTAGGTTAAGTTGGGATGGGTTGGGTTAGGTTGGGTTAGGTTAGGTTAGGTTAGGTTAGGTTGGGTTAGGTTAGTTTAGGTTAGGTTAGGTTAGGTTAGGTTAAGTTGGGTTGGGTTAGGTTAGGTTAGGTTAGGTAAGGTTAGGTTAGGTTAGGTTAGGTTAAGGTATGAACCGTCGTAAAACCGCATTAAACAATGTCACTTAGTGAGATGCAGTGTTTTAACCCTTACAAGTCGGGAACTGCGATATCTAATGTGAAAGCGCATGAAACCGTCGTAATCTTGTAGGAAACATTGTAAAGTAGCGAATAAAACGTTTTCTAACGATAGAAGTGCGAAGGTTCGGTTAGATTGAGCTAGGTAGCGTCGTGAAACCACCAAAAACGATGTCATCTAACGAGATAGTGTTGTTTTATTGCGAGTACGAAACTGCGATAGGTGAAATATTGGGAAAGCACACAAAATGGCATGAACTAGCCAGATACTGCGTCTTGTGCCGTTACAAGTGCGAAACTGCTTTATTGTGATATTCTCGTTAAAGCGCATGCAAGTATCGTGAAACCTTAAAGAACGATGTCATCTAGCGAGATACAGCGTTCTGTACTGTAATAAGTTGGTGAGAAACTGTGAGGTCAAGCAAATATCGTAATTGTGAACGAAACAGTGTAATTGAGCGTATTTAGATACAAGTGCGAATGTTAGGTTAGGTTGAGATATCAACCGTCGTAAAACCGCATTAAACAATGTCACTTAGTGAGATGTAGTGTTTTTCAACATTACAAGTCGGGAACTACGATATCTAATGTGAAAGCGCATGAAACCGTCGTAATCTTGTAGAAAACATTGTAAAATTGCGAGTAAAACGTTTTCTAACGTTAGAAGTGCGAAGGTTAGGTTAGGTTAGGTTAGTTTAAGCTAGGTAGCGTCGTGAAACTACCAAAAACGACGTCATCTAACGAGATAGTGTTGTTTTATTGCGAGTATTAAACTGCGATAGGTGAAATGTGAATGCACACAAAACGGCATGAACAAGCCAAATACTGCGTGTTCTACCGTTACAAGTGCGAAACTGCTATATTGTGATATTCTCGTTAAAGCGCATGCAAGCATCGTGAAACCTTAAAGAACAATGTCATTTAGCGAGATACAGCGTTCTGTACTGCAATAAGTTGGTGAAAAACTGTGAGGTTATGCAAATATCGTAATTGTGAACGAAACAGTGTAATAGAGCGTTTTTCAATACAAGTACGAATGTTAGGTTAGGTTAAGTTATGAACCGTCGTAAAACCGCATTAAACAATGTCACTTAGTGAGATGCAGTGTTTTTCACCATTACAAGTTGGGAACTGCGATATCTAATGTGAAAGCGCTTGCAAACGTCGTTAGGTTAGGTTAGGTTAGGTTAGGTTAGGTTACGTTACGTTAGGTTTGGTTAGGTTAGGTTAGGTTAGGTTATGTTAGGTTAGGTTGGGTTAGGTTAGGTTAGGTTACGTTAGGTTAAGGTATGAACCGTCGTAAAACCGCAATAAACAATGTCACTTAGTGAGATGCAGTGTTTTTCACCTTTACAAGTTGGGAACTGCGATATCTAATGTGAAAGCGCTTGAAACCGTCGTAATGTTGTAGAAAGCAATGTAAAGTAGCGAGTAAAACGTTTTCTAACGATAGAAGTGCGAAGGTTATGTTAGGTTGAGTTATGTTAGTTTAAGCTAGGTAGCGTCGTGAAACTACCAAAAACGACGTCATCTAACGAGATAGTGTTGTTTTATAGCGAGTATTAAACTGCGATAGGTGAAATGTTGTGAAAGCACACAAAACGGCATGAACAAGCCAAATACTGCGTGTTCTACCGTTACAAGTGCGAAACTGCTATATTGTGATATTCTCGTTAAAGCGCATGCAAGCATCGTGAAACCTTAAAGAACAATGTCATTTAGCGAGATACAGCGTTCTGTACTGCAATAAGTTGGTGAAAAACTGTGAGGTTATGCAAATATCCTAATTGTGAACGAAACAGTGTAATAGAGCGTTTTTTAATACAAGTGCGAATGTTAGGTTAGGTTAAGATATGAACCGTCGTAAAACCGCATTAATCAATGTCACTTAGTGAGATGCAGCGTTTTTCACCATTACAAGTCGGGAACTGCGATATCTAATGTGAAAGCGCTTGCAAACGTCGTTAGGTTAGGTTAGGTTAGGTTAGGTTAGGTTAGGTTAGGTTACGTTAGGTTAGGTTAGGTTAGGTTTGGTTAGGTTAGGTTAGGTTAGGGTATGTTAGGTAAGGTTTGGTTAGGTTAGGTTAGGTTAGGTTGGTTTAGGTAAGTTGTCAAAATGGTTGATTGGGCGAGTTGGTGATACATGACTAATTATGAAATGGAAGCGCACAACGTAGAAGCAGACGGAAAGACAGGGACAAGCGCTAACTACCAACTGAAAGTTTATTCGGAAAAAATATGAAATATATACTAAAAGATGATACAGTGTCAAGGCACATACGATAACACCAAAGCACAGACCAAAAATGGCAACACCGATAGAATATCTTAGTGCGTCAGCCCTACCTTACCATCGCTTACTGTGCTTTACATTGATTAGTTAACTTCTACGGCATCTGCTAATGTTTAAAAACGCTAGCTCCTTATCGGACAAAGCGATTGATGGTTTGCTGACGCAAGCCCCGTGTTCCGCTATGTGTGCTGCTTCAATTATAAGCCTTGTGCGCTCATCTTTGTGCTTTTGGAGAACTACTGTCTTATCAAATTGTACTTCACAGCCACATCTAGTGACATGCTGGGCAAGAAAACCATCATTGCCGCTACGAACATTGCACGCATGCTCACGCAACCTGTCGTTGAGGCATCTTCCAGTCTGCCCAATGTAACAGGCACCTAACGAAGCACAGTAAAGCACAGTAAGCGATGGTAAGGTAGGGCTGACGCACTAAGATATTCTATCGGTGTTGCCATTTTTGGTCTGTGCTTTGGTGTTATCGTATGTGCCTTGACACTGTATCATCTTTTAGTATATATTTCATATTTTTTCCGAATAAACTTTCAGTTGGTAGTTAGCGCTTGTCCCTGTCTTTCCGTCTGCTTCTACGTTGTGCGCTTCCATTTCATAATTAGTTTAGGTAAGGTTAGGTTAGGTTAAGATATGAACCGCGCTAAAACCGCGTTAAACAATGTCACTTAGTGAGATGCTGTGTTTTTCACCATTACAAGTCGGGAACTGCGATATCTAATGTGAAAGCGCATGAAACCGTCGTAATCTTGTAGAAAACATTGTAAAGTAGCGAATAAAACGTTTTCTAACGATAGAAGTGCGAAGGTTCGGTTAGTTTGAGTTATGTTAGTTTAAGCTAGGTAGCGTCGTGAAACCACCAAAAACGACGTCATCTAACGAGATAGTGTTGTTTTAATGCGAGTACGAAACTGCGACAGGTAAAATGTTGTGAAAGCACTCAAAACGGCATGAACAAGCCAAATACTGCGTGTTGTACCGTTACAAGTGCGAAACTGCTATGTTGTGACATTCTCGGTAAAGCGCATGCAAGTATCGTGAAACCTTAAAGAACGATGTCATTTAGCGAGATACAGCGTTCTGTACTGTAATAAGTTGGTGAGAAACTGTGAGGTCAAGCAAATATCGTAATCGTGAACGAAACAGTGTAATTGAGCGTCTTTAGATACAAGTGCGAATGTTAGGTTAGGTTGACATATCAACCGTCGTAAAACCGCATTAAACAATGTCACTTAGTGAGATGTAGTGTTTTTCAACATTACAAGTCGGGAACTACGGTATCTAATGTGAAAGCGCATGAAACCGTCGTAATCTTGTAGAAAACATTGTAAAGTTGCGAGTAAACGTTTTCTAACGATAGAAGTGCGAAGGTTAGGTTAGGTTAGGTTAGTTTAAGCTAGGTAGCGTCGTGAAACTACCAAAAACGACGTCATCTAACGAGATAGTGTTGTTTTATTGCGAGTATTAAACTGCGATAGGTAAAATGTTGTGAATGCACACAAAACGGCATGAACAAGCCAAATACTGCGTGTTCTACCGTTACAAGTGCGAAACTGCTATATTGTGATATTCTCGTTAAAGCGCATGCAAGCATCGTGAAACCTTAAAGAACGATGTCATTTAGCGAGATACAGCGTTCTGTACTGCAATAAGTTGGTGAAAAACTGTGAGGTTATGCAAATATCGTAATTGTGAACGAAACAGTGTAATAGAGCGTTTTTCAATACAAGTACGAATGTTAGGTTAGGTTAAGATATGAACCGTCGTAAAACCGCATTAAACAATGTCACTTAGTGAGATGCAGTGTTTTTCACCATTAAAGTTGGGAACTGCGATATCTAATGTGAAAGCACTTGCAAACGTCGTTAGGTTAGGTTAGGTTAGGTTAGGTTAGGTTACGTTAGGTTAGGTTTGGTTAGGTTAGGTTAGGTTAGGTTATGTTAGGTTAGGTTGGGTTAGGTTAGGTTAGGTTACGTTAGGTTAAGGTATGAACCGTCGTAAAACCGCAATAAACAATGTCACTTAGTGAGATGCAGTGTTTTTCACCTTTACAAGTTGGGAACTGCGATATCTAATGTGAAAGCGCTTGAAACCGTCGTAATGTTGTAGAAAGCAATGTAAAGTAGCGAGTAAAACGTTTTCTAACGATAGAAGTGCGAAGGTTATGTTAGGTTGAGTTATGTTAGTTTAAGCCATGTAGCGTCGTGAAACCACCAAAAACGACGTCATCTAACGAGATAGTGTTGTTTTATTGCGAGTACAAAACTGCGATAGGTAAAATGTTGTGAAAGCACACAAAACGGCATGAACAAGCCAAATACTGCGTGTTCTACCGTTACAAGTGCGAAACTGCTATATTGTGATATTCTCGTTAAAGCGCATGCAAGCATCGTGAAACCTTAAAGAACGATGTCATTTAGCGAGATACAGCGTTCTGTACTGCAATAAGTTGGTGAAAAACTGTGAGGTTATGCAAATATCGTAATTGTGAACGAAACAGTGTAATTGAGCGTCTTTAGATACAAGTGCGAATGTTAGGTTAGGTTGACATATCAACCGTCGTAAAACCGCATTAAACAATGTCACTTAGTGAGATGTAGTGTTTTTCAACATTACAAGTCGGGAACTACGATATCTAATGTGAAAGCGCATGAAACCGTCGTAATCTTGTAGAAAACATTGTAAAGTGGCGAGTAAAACGTTTTCTAACGATAGAAGTGCGACGGTTAGGTTAGGTTTGGTTAGTTTAAGCTAGGTAGCGTCGCGAAACTACCAAAAACGACGTCATCTAACGAGATAGTGTTGTTTTATAGCGAGTATTAAATTGCGATAGGTGAAATGTTGTGAAAGCACACAAAACGGCATCAACAAGCCAAATACTGCGTGTTCTACCGTTACAAGTGCGAAACTGCTATATTGTGATATTCTCGTTAAAGCGCATGCAAGCATCGTGAAACCTTAAAGAACAATGTCATTTAGCGAGATACAGCGTTCTGTGCTGCAATAAGTTGGTGAAAAACTCTGAGGTTATGCAAATATCCTAATTGTGAACGAAACAGTGTAATAGAGCGTTTTTTAATACAAGTGCGAATGTTAGGTTAGGTTAAGATATGAACCGTCGTAAAACCGCATTAATCAATGTCACTTAGTGAGATGCAGTGTTTTTCACCATTACAAGTCGGGAACTGCGATATCTAATGTGAAAGCGCTTGCAAACGTCGTTAGGTTAGGTTAGGTTAGGTTAGGTTAGGTTAGGTTAGGTTAGGTTAGGTTAGGTTTGGTTAGGTTAGGTTAGGTTAGGTTAGGTTAGGGTATGTTAGGTAAGGTTTGGTTAGGTTAGGTTAGGTTAGGTTGGTTTAGGTAAGGTTAGGTTAGGTTAAGATATGAACCGCGCTAAAACCGCGTTAAACAATGTCACTTAGTGAGATGCTGTGTTTTTCACCATTACAAGTCGGGAACTGCGATATCTAATGTGAAAGCGCATGAAACCGTCGTAATCTTGTAGAAAACATTGTAAAGTAGCGAATAAAACGTTTTCTAACGATAGAAGTGCGAAGGTTCGGTTAGTTTGAGTTATGTTAGTTTAAGCTAGGTAGCGTCGTGAAACCACCAAAAACGACGTCATCTAACGAGATAGTGTTGTTTTAATGCGAGTACGAAACTGCGACAGGTAAAATGTTGTGAAAGCACTCAAAACGGCATGAACAAGCCAAATACTGCGTGTTGTACCGTTACAAGTGCGAAACTGCTATGTTGTGACATTCTCGGTAAAGCGCATGCAAGTATCGTGAAACCTTAAAGAACGATGTCATTTAGCGAGATACAGCGTTCTGTACTGTAATAAGTTGGTGAGAAACTGTGAGGTCAAGCAAATATCGTAATTGTGAACGAAACAGTGTAATTGAGCGTCTTTAGATACAAGTGCGAATGTTAGGTTAGGTTGACATATCAACCGTCGTAAAACCGCATTAAACAATGTCACTTAGTGAGATGTAGTGTTTTTCAACATTACAAGTCGGGAACTACGATATCTAATGTGAAAGCGCATGAAACCGTCGTAATCTTGTAGAAAACATTGTAAAGTTGCGAGTAAACGTTTTCTAACGATAGAAGTGCGAAGGTTAGGTTAGGTTAGGTTAGTTTAAGCTAGGTAGCGTCGTGAAACTACCAAAAACGACGTCATCTAACGAGATAGTGTTGTTTTATTGCGAGTATTAAACTGCGATAGGTAAAATGTTGTGAATGCACACAAAACGGCATGAAGAAGCCAAATACTGCGTGTTCTACCGTTGCAAGTGCGAAACTGCTATATTGTGTTATTCTCGTTAAAGCGCATGCAAGCATCGTGAAACCTTAAAGAACGATGTCATTTAGCGAGATACAGCGTTCTGTACTGCAATAAGTTGGTGAAAAACTCTGAGGTTATGCAAATATCGTAATTGTGAACGAAACAGTGTAATAGAGCGTTTTTCAATACAAGTACGAATGTTAGGTTAGGTTAAGATATGAACCGTCGTAAAACCGCATTAAACAATGTCACTTAGTGAGATGCAGTGTTTTTCACCATTACAAGTGGGGAACTGCGATATTTATTGTGAAAGCGCTTGCAACCGTCGTTAGGTTAGGTTAGGTTAGGTTAGGTTAGGTTAGGTTTGGTTAGGTTAGGTTAGGTTAGGTTAGGTTAGATTAGGTTAGGTTGGGTTGAGTTGGGTTAGGTTAGATTAGGTTAGGTTAGGTTGGGTTAGGTTAAGTTAGGTTAGGTTAGGTTACGTTAGGTTAGGTTACGTTAGGTTAGGTTAGGTTAGGTTACGTTAGGTTAGGTTAGGTTAGGTAAGGATAATTTGGTTAGGTTAGGTAAAGTTAGGTTAGGTTAGGTTAGGTTGGGTTGGGTGTTGTTGGGTTGGGTTAGGTTGGGTTAGGTTAGGTTAGGTTACGTTAGGTTAGGTTAGGTTAGGTTACGTTAGGTTATGTTAGGTTAGGTTAGGTTACGTTAGGTTAGGTTAGGTCAGGTAAGGTTAGGTTACGTTAGAATAGGTTAGGTTAGTTTACGTTAGGTTAGGTTAAGTTAGGTTAGGTTAGGTTTGGTTAGGTTAGGTTAGGTTAGCTTAGGTTAGGTTAGGTTGGGTTGGGTTGGGTTAGGTTGGGTTAGGTTAGGTTAGGTTAGGTTAGGTTAGTTTAGGTTAGGTTAGGTTAGGTTAGGTTAAGTTGGGTTGGGTTAGGTTAGGTTAGATTAGGTAAGGTTAGGTTAGGTTAGGTTAGGTTAGGTTAAGGTATGAAGCGTCGTAAAACCGCATTAAACAATGTCACTTAGTGAGATGCAGTGTTTTTCACCTTTACAAGTTGGGAACTGTGATATCTAATGTGAAAGCGCTTGAAACCGTCGTAATGTTGTAGAAAGCAATGTAAAGTAGCAAGTAAAACGTTTTCTAACGATAGAAGTGCGAAGGTCATGTTAGGTTATGTTAGTTTAAGCTAGGTAGCGTCGTGAAACTACCAAAAACAACGTCATCTAACGAGATAGTGTTGTTTTATTGCGAGTACGAAACTGCGATAGGTGAAATGTTGTGAAAGCACACAAAACGGCATGAACAAGCCAAATACTGCGTGTTGTACCGTTACAAGTGCGAAACTGCTATGTTGTGATATTCTCGTTAAAGCGCATGCAAGCATCGTGAAACCTTAAAGAACGATGTCATTTAGCGAGATACAGCGTTCTGTACTGCAATAAGTTGGTGAAAAACTGTGAGGTTATGCAAATATCCTAATTGTGAACGAAACAGTGTAATAGAGCGTTTTTTAATACAAGTGCGAATGTTAGGTTAGGTTAAGATATGAACCGTCGTAAAACCGCATTAAACAATGTCACTTAGTGAGATGCAGTGTTTTTCACCATTACAAGTTGGGAACTGCGATATCTAATGTGAAAGCACTTGCAAACGTCGTTAGGTTAGGTTAGGTTAGGTTAGGTTAGGTTAGGTTATGTTAGGTTAGGTTGGGTTAGGTTAGGTTAGGTTACGTTAGGTTAAGGTATGAACCGTCGTAAAACCGCAATAAACAATGTCACTTAGTGAGATGCAGTGTTTTTCACCTTTACAAGTTGGGAACTGCGATATCTAATGTGAAAGCGCTAGAAACCGTCGTAATGTTGTAGAAAGCAATGTAAAGTAGCGAGTAAAACGTTTTCTAACGATAGAAGAGCGAAGGTTAGGTTAGGTTAGGTTAGTTTAAGCTAGGTAGCGTCGTGAAACTACCAAAAACGACGTCATCTAACGAGATAGTGTTGTTTTATTGCGAGTATTAAACTGCGATAGGTGAAATGTGAATGCACACAAAACGGCATGAACAAGCCAAATACTGCGTGTTCTACCGTTACAAGTGCGAAACTGCTATATTGTGATATTCTCGTTAAAGCGCATGCAAGCATCGTGAAACCTTAAAGAACAATGTCATTTAGCGAGATACAGCGTTCTGTACTGCAATAAGTTGGTGAAAAACTGTGAGGTTATGCAAATATCGTAATTGTGAACGAAACAGTGTAATAGAGCGTTTTTCAATACAAGTACGAATGTTAGGTTAGGTTAAGTTATGAACCGTCGTAAAACCGCATTAAACAATGTCACTTAGTGAGATGCAGTGTTTTTCACCATTACAAGTTGGGAACTGCGATATCTAATGTGAAAGCGCTTGCAAACGTCGTTAGGTTAGGTTAGGTTAGGTTAGGTTAGGTTACGTTACGTTAGGTTTGGTTAGGTTAGGTTAGGTTAGGTTATGTTAGGTTAGGTTGGGTTAGGTTAGGTTAGGTTACGTTAGGTTAAGGTATGAACCGTCGTAAAACCGCAATAAACAATGTCACTTAGTGAGATGCAGTGTTTTTCACCTTTACAAGTTGGGAACTGCGATATCTAATGTGAAAGCGCTTGAAACCGTCGTAATGTTGTAGAAAGCAATGTAAAGTAGCGAGTAAAACGTTTTCTAACGATAGAAGTGCGAAGGTTATGTTAGGTTGAGTTATGTTAGTTTAAGCTAGGTAGCGTCGTGAAACTACCAAAAACGACGTCATCTAACGAGATAGTGTTGTTTTATAGCGAGTATTAAACTGCGATAGGTGAAATGTTGTGAAAGCACACAAAACGGCATGAACAAGCCAAATACTGCGTGTTCTACCGTTACAAGTGCGAAACTGCTATATTGTGATATTCTCGTTAAAGCGCATGCAAGCATCGTGAAACCTTAAAGAACAATGTCATTTAGCGAGATACAGCGTTCTGTACTGCAATAAGTTGGTGAAAAACTGTGAGGTTATGCAAATATCCTAATTGTGAACGAAACAGTGTAATAGAGCGTTTTTTAATACAAGTGCGAATGTTAGGTTAGGTTAAGATATGAACCGTCGTAAAACCGCATTAATCAATGTCACTTAGTGAGATGCAGCGTTTTTCACCATTACAAGTCGGGAACTGCGATATCTAATGTGAAAGCGCTTGCAAACGTCGTTAGGTTAGGTTAGGTTAGGTTAGGTTAGGTTAGGTTAGGTTACGTTAGGTTAGGTTAGGTTAGGTTTGGTTAGGTTAGGTTAGGTTAGGGTATGTTAGGTAAGGTTTGGTTAGGTTAGGTTAGGTTAGGTTGGTTTAGGTAAGTTGTCAAAATGGTTGATTGGGCGAGTTGGTGATACATGACTAATTATGAAATGGAAGCGCACAACGTAGAAGCAGACGGAAAGACAGGGACAAGCGCTAACTACCAACTGAAAGTTTATTCGGAAAAAATATGAAATATATACTAAAAGATGATACAGTGTCAAGGCACATACGATAACACCAAAGCACAGACCAAAAATGGCAACACCGATAGAATATCTTAGTGCGTCAGCCCTACCTTACCATCGCTTACTGTGCTTTACATTGATTAGTTAACTTCTACGGCATCTGCTAATGTTTAAAAACGCTAGCTCCTTATCGGACAAAGCGATTGATGGTTTGCTGACGCAAGCCCCGTGTTCCGCTATGTGTGCTGCTTCAATTATAAGCCTTGTGCGCTCATCTTTGTGCTTTTGGAGAACTACTGTCTTATCAAATTGTACTTCACAGCCACATCTAGTGACATGCTGGGCAAGAAAACCATCATTGCCGCTACGAACATTGCACGCATGCTCACGCAACCTGTCGTTGAGGCATCTTCCAGTCTGCCCAATGTAACAGGCACCTAACGAAGCACAGTAAAGCACAGTAAGCGATGGTAAGGTAGGGCTGACGCACTAAGATATTCTATCGGTGTTGCCATTTTTGGTCTGTGCTTTGGTGTTATCGTATGTGCCTTGACACTGTATCATCTTTTAGTATATATTTCATATTTTTTCCGAATAAACTTTCAGTTGGTAGTTAGCGCTTGTCCCTGTCTTTCCGTCTGCTTCTACGTTGTGCGCTTCCATTTCATAATTAGTTTAGGTAAGGTTAGGTTAGGTTAAGATATGAACCGCGCTAAAACCGCGTTAAACAATGTCACTTAGTGAGATGCTGTGTTTTTCACCATTACAAGTCGGGAACTGCGATATCTAATGTGAAAGCGCATGAAACCGTCGTAATCTTGTAGAAAACATTGTAAAGTAGCGAATAAAACGTTTTCTAACGATAGAAGTGCGAAGGTTCGGTTAGTTTGAGTTATGTTAGTTTAAGCTAGGTAGCGTCGTGAAACCACCAAAAACGACGTCATCTAACGAGATAGTGTTGTTTTAATGCGAGTACGAAACTGCGACAGGTAAAATGTTGTGAAAGCACTCAAAACGGCATGAACAAGCCAAATACTGCGTGTTGTACCGTTACAAGTGCGAAACTGCTATGTTGTGACATTCTCGGTAAAGCGCATGCAAGTATCGTGAAACCTTAAAGAACGATGTCATTTAGCGAGATACAGCGTTCTGTACTGTAATAAGTTGGTGAGAAACTGTGAGGTCAAGCAAATATCGTAATTGTGAACGAAACAGTGTAATTGAGCGTCTTTAGATACAAGTGCGA
Source organism: Rhipicephalus microplus (assembly GCF_043290135.1). Lineage (NCBI taxonomy): Eukaryota > Metazoa > Arthropoda > Arachnida > Ixodida > Ixodidae > Rhipicephalus > Rhipicephalus microplus. The sequence goes on along the minus strand of NW_027464690.1, from coordinate 472,508 downwards.
ATGTTAGGTTAGGTTGACATATCAACCGTCGTAAAACCGCATTAAACAATGTCACTTAGTGAGATGTAGTGTTTTTCAACATTACAAGTCGGGAACTACGGTATCTAATGTGAAAGCGCATGAAACCGTCGTAATCTTGTAGAAAACATTGTAAAGTTGCGAGTAAACGTTTTCTAACGATAGAAGTGCGAAGGTTAGGTTAGGTTAGGTTAGTTTAAGCTAGGTAGCGTCGTGAAACTACCAAAAACGACGTCATCTAACGAGATAGTGTTGTTTTATTGCGAGTATTAAACTGCGATAGGTAAAATGTTGTGAATGCACACAAAACGGCATGAACAAGCCAAATACTGCGTGTTCTACCGTTACAAGTGCGAAACTGCTATATTGTGATATTCTCGTTAAAGCGCATGCAAGCATCGTGAAACCTTAAAGAACGATGTCATTTAGCGAGATACAGCGTTCTGTACTGCAATAAGTTGGTGAAAAACTGTGAGGTTATGCAAATATCGTAATTGTGAACGAAACAGTGTAATAGAGCGTTTTTCAATACAAGTACGAATGTTAGGTTAGGTTAAGATATGAACCGTCGTAAAACCGCATTAAACAATGTCACTTAGTGAGATGCAGTGTTTTTCACCATTAAAGTTGGGAACTGCGATATCTAATGTGAAAGCACTTGCAAACGTCGTTAGGTTAGGTTAGGTTAGGTTAGGTTAGGTTACGTTAGGTTAGGTTTGGTTAGGTTAGGTTAGGTTAGGTTATGTTAGGTTAGGTTGGGTTAGGTTAGGTTAGGTTACGTTAGGTTAAGGTATGAACCGTCGTAAAACCGCAATAAACAATGTCACTTAGTGAGATGCAGTGTTTTTCACCTTTACAAGTTGGGAACTGCGATATCTAATGTGAAAGCGCTTGAAACCGTCGTAATGTTGTAGAAAGCAATGTAAAGTAGCGAGTAAAACGTTTTCTAACGATAGAAGTGCGAAGGTTATGTTAGGTTGAGTTATGTTAGTTTAAGCCATGTAGCGTCGTGAAACCACCAAAAACGACGTCATCTAACGAGATAGTGTTGTTTTATTGCGAGTACAAAACTGCGATAGGTAAAATGTTGTGAAAGCACACAAAACGGCATGAACAAGCCAAATACTGCGTGTTCTACCGTTACAAGTGCGAAACTGCTATATTGTGATATTCTCGTTAAAGCGCATGCAAGCATCGTGAAACCTTAAAGAACGATGTCATTTAGCGAGATACAGCGTTCTGTACTGCAATAAGTTGGTGAAAAACTGTGAGGTTATGCAAATATCGTAATTGTGAACGAAACAGTGTAATTGAGCGTCTTTAGATACAAGTGCGAATGTTAGGTTAGGTTGACATATCAACCGTCGTAAAACCGCATTAAACAATGTCACTTAGTGAGATGTAGTGTTTTTCAACATTACAAGTCGGGAACTACGATATCTAATGTGAAAGCGCATGAAACCGTCGTAATCTTGTAGAAAACATTGTAAAGTGGCGAGTAAAACGTTTTCTAACGATAGAAGTGCGACGGTTAGGTTAGGTTTGGTTAGTTTAAGCTAGGTAGCGTCGCGAAACTACCAAAAACGACGTCATCTAACGAGATAGTGTTGTTTTATAGCGAGTATTAAATTGCGATAGGTGAAATGTTGTGAAAGCACACAAAACGGCATCAACAAGCCAAATACTGCGTGTTCTACCGTTACAAGTGCGAAACTGCTATATTGTGATATTCTCGTTAAAGCGCATGCAAGCATCGTGAAACCTTAAAGAACAATGTCATTTAGCGAGATACAGCGTTCTGTGCTGCAATAAGTTGGTGAAAAACTCTGAGGTTATGCAAATATCCTAATTGTGAACGAAACAGTGTATTAGAGCGTTTTTTAATACAAGTGCGAATGTTAGGTTAGGTTAAGATATGAACCGTCGTAAAACCGCATTAATCAATGTCACTTAGTGAGATGCAGTGTTTTTCACCATTACAAGTCGGGAACTGCGATATCTAATGTGAAAGCGCTTGCAAACGTCGTTAGGTTAGGTTAGGTTAGGTTAGGTTAGGTTAGGTTAGGTTAGGTTAGGTTAGGTTTGGTTAGGTTAGGTTAGGTTAGGTTAGGTTAGGGTATGTTAGGTAAGGTTTGGTTAGGTTAGGTTAGGTTAGGTTGGTTTAGGTAAGGTTAGGTTAGGTTAAGATATGAACCGCGCTAAAACCGCGTTAAACAATGTCACTTAGTGAGATGCTGTGTTTTTCACCATTACAAGTCGGGAACTGCGATATCTAATGTGAAAGCGCATGAAACCGTCGTAATCTTGTAGAAAACATTGTAAAGTAGCGAATAAAACGTTTTCTAACGATAGAAGTGCGAAGGTTCGGTTAGTTTGAGTTATGTTAGTTTAAGCTAGGTAGCGTCGTGAAACCACCAAAAACGACGTCATCTAACGAGATAGTGTTGTTTTAATGCGAGTACGAAACTGCGACAGGTAAAATGTTGTGAAAGCACTCAAAACGGCATGAACAAGCCAAATACTGCGTGTTGTACCGTTACAAGTGCGAAACTGCTATGTTGTGACATTCTCGGTAAAGCGCATGCAAGTATCGTGAAACCTTAAAGAACGATGTCATTTAGCGAGATACAGCGTTCTGTACTGTAATAAGTTGGTGAGAAACTGTGAGGTCAAGCAAATATCGTAATTGTGAACGAAACAGTGTAATTGAGCGTCTTTAGATACAAGTGCGAATGTTAGGTTAGGTTGACATATCAACCGTCGTAAAACCGCATTAAACAATGTCACTTAGTGAGATGTAGTGTTTTTCAACATTACAAGTCGGGAACTACGGTATCTAATGTGAAAGCGCATGAAACCGTCGTAATCTTGTAGAAAACATTGTAAAGTTGCGAGTAAACGTTTTCTAACGATAGAAGTGCGAAGGTTAGGTTAGGTTAGGTTAGTTTAAGCTAGGTAGCGTCGTGAAACTACCAAAAACGACGTCATCTAACGAGATAGTGTTGTTTTATTGCGAGTATTAAACTGCGATAGGTAAAATGTTGTGAATGCACACAAAACGGCATGAACAAGCCAAATACTGCGTGTTCTACCGTTACAAGTGCGAAACTGCTATATTGTGATATTCTCGTTAAAGCGCATGCAAGCATCGTGAAACCTTAAAGAACGATGTCATTTAGCGAGATACAGCGTTCTGTACTGCAATAAGTTGGTGAAAAACTGTGAGGTTATGCAAATATCGTAATTGTGAACGAAACAGTGTAATAGAGCGTTTTTCAATACAAGTACGAATGTTAGGTTAGGTTAAGATATGAACCGTCGTAAAACCGCATTAAACAATGTCACTTAGTGAGATGCAGTGTTTTTCACCATTAAAGTTGGGAACTGCGATATCTAATGTGAAAGCACTTGCAAACGTCGTTAGGTTAGGTTAGGTTAGGTTAGGTTAGGTTACGTTAGGTTAGGTTTGGTTAGGTTAGGTTAGGTTAGGTTATGTTAGGTTAGGTTGGGTTAGGTTAGGTTAGGTTACGTTAGGTTAAGGTATGAACCGTCGTAAAACCGCAATAAACAATGTCACTTAGTGAGATGCAGTGTTTTTCACCTTTACAAGTCGGGAACTACGATATCTAATGTGAAAGCGCATGAAACCGTCGTAATCTTGTAGAAAACATTGTAAAGTGGCGAGTAAAACGTTTTCTAACGATAGAAGTGCGACGGTTAGGTTAGGTTTGGTTAGTTTAAGCTAGGTAGCGTCGCGAAACTACCAAAAACGACGTCATCTAACGAGATAGTGTTGTTTTATAGCGAGTATTAAATTGCGATAGGTGAAATGTTGTGAAAGCACACAAAACGGCATCAACAAGCCAAATACTGCGTGTTCTACCGTTACAAGTGCGAAACTGCTATATTGTGATATTCTCGTTAAAGCGCATGCAAGCATCGTGAAACCTTAAAGAACAATGTCATTTAGCGAGATACAGCGTTCTGTGCTGCAATAAGTTGGTGAAAAACTCTGAGGTTATGCAAATATCCTAATTGTGAACGAAACAGTGTAATAGAGCGTTTTTTAATACAAGTGCGAATGTTAGGTTAGGTTAAGATATGAACCGTCGTAAAACCGCATTAATCAATGTCACTTAGTGAGATGCAGTGTTTTTCACCATTACAAGTCGGGAACTGCGATATCTAATGTGAAAGCGCTTGCAAACGTCGTTAGGTTAGGTTAGGTTAGGTTAGGTTAGGTTAGGTTAGGTTAGGTTAGGTTAGGTTTGGTTAGGTTAGGTTAGGTTAGGTTAGGTTAGGGTATGTTAGGTAAGGTTTGGTTAGGTTAGGTTAGGTTAGGTTGGTTTAGGTAAGGTTAGGTTAGGTTAAGATATGAACCGCGCTAAAACCGCGTTAAACAATGTCACTTAGTGAGATGCTGTGTTTTTCACCATTACAAGTCGGGAACTGCGATATCTAATGTGAAAGCGCATGAAACCGTCGTAATCTTGTAGAAAACATTGTAAAGTAGCGAATAAAACGTTTTCTAACGATAGAAGTGCGAAGGTTCGGTTAGTTTGAGTTATGTTAGTTTAAGCTAGGTAGCGTCGTGAAACCACCAAAAACGACGTCATCTAACGAGATAGTGTTGTTTTAATGCGAGTACGAAACTGCGACAGGTAAAATGTTGTGAAAGCACTCAAAACGGCATGAACAAGCCAAATACTGCGTGTTGTACCGTTACAAGTGCGAAACTGCTATGTTGTGACATTCTCGGTAAAGCGCATGCAAGTATCGTGAAACCTTAAAGAACGATGTCATTTAGCGAGATACAGCGTTCTGTACTGTAATAAGTTGGTGAGAAACTGTGAGGTCAAGCAAATATCGTAATTGTGAACGAAACAGTGTAATTGAGCGTCTTTAGATACAAGTGCGAATGTTAGGTTAGGTTGACATATCAACCGTCGTAAAACCGCATTAAACAATGTCACTTAGTGAGATGTAGTGTTTTTCAACATTACAAGTCGGGAACTACGATATCTAATGTGAAAGCGCATGAAACCGTCGTAATCTTGTAGAAAACATTGTAAAGTTGCGAGTAAACGTTTTCTAACGATAGAAGTGCGAAGGTTAGGTTAGGTTAGGTTAGTTTAAGCTAGGTAGCGTCGTGAAACTACCAAAAACGACGTCATCTAACGAGATAGTGTTGTTTTATTGCGAGTATTAAACTGCGATAGGTAAAATGTTGTGAATGCACACAAAACGGCATGAAGAAGCCAAATACTGCGTGTTCTACCGTTGCAAGTGCGAAACTGCTATATTGTGTTATTCTCGTTAAAGCGCATGCAAGCATCGTGAAACCTTAAAGAACGATGTCATTTAGCGAGATACAGCGTTCTGTACTGCAATAAGTTGGTGAAAAACTCTGAGGTTATGCAAATATCGTAATTGTGAACGAAACAGTGTAATAGAGCGTTTTTCAATACAAGTACGAATGTTAGGTTAGGTTAAGATATGAACCGTCGTAAAACCGCATTAAACAATGTCACTTAGTGAGATGCAGTGTTTTTCACCATTACAAGTGGGGAACTGCGATATTTATTGTGAAAGCGCTTGCAACCGTCGTTAGGTTAGGTTAGGTTAGGTTAGGTTAGGTTAGGTTTGGTTAGGTTAGGTTAGGTTAGGTTAGGTTAGATTAGGTTAGGTTGGGTTGAGTTGGGTTAGGTTAGATTAGGTTAGGTTAGGTTGGGTTAGGTTAAGTTAGGTTAGGTTAGGTTACGTTAGGTTAGGTTACGTTAGGTTAGGTTAGGTTAGGTTACGTTAGGTTAGGTTAGGTTAGGTAAGGATAATTTGGTTAGGTTAGGTAAAGTTAGGTTAGGTTAGGTTAGGTTGGGTTGGGTGTTGTTGGGTTGGGTTAGGTTGGGTTAGGTTAGGTTAGGTTACGTTAGGTTAGGTTAGGTTAGGTTACGTTAGGTTATGTTAGGTTAGGTTAGGTTACGTTAGGTTAGGTTAGGTCAGGTAAGGTTAGGTTACGTTAGAATAGGTTAGGTTAGTTTACGTTAGGTTAGGTTAAGTTAGGTTAGGTTAGGTTTGGTTAGGTTAGGTTAGGTTAGCTTAGGTTAGGTTAGGTTGGGTTGGGTTGGGTTAGGTTGGGTTAGGTTAGGTTAGGTTAGGTTAGGTTAGTTTAGGTTAGGTTAGGTTAGGTTAGGTTAAGTTGGGTTGGGTTAGGTTAGGTTAGATTAGGTAAGGTTAGGTTAGGTTAGGTTAGGTTAGGTTAAGGTATGAAGCGTCGTAAAACCGCATTAAACAATGTCACTTAGTGAGATGCAGTGTTTTTCACCTTTACAAGTTGGGAACTGTGATATCTAATGTGAAAGCGCTTGAAACCGTCGTAATGTTGTAGAAAGCAATGTAAAGTAGCAAGTAAAACGTTTTCTAACGATAGAAGTGCGAAGGTCATGTTAGGTTATGTTAGTTTAAGCTAGGTAGCGTCGTGAAACTACCAAAAACAACGTCATCTAACGAGATAGTGTTGTTTTATTGCGAGTACGAAACTGCGATAGGTGAAATGTTGTGAAAGCACACAAAACGGCATGAACAAGCCAAATACTGCGTGTTGTACCGTTACAAGTGCGAAACTGCTATGTTGTGATATTCTCGTTAAAGCGCATGCAAGCATCGTGAAACCTTAAAGAACGATGTCATTTAGCGAGATACAGCGTTCTGTACTGCAATAAGTTGGTGAAAAACTGTGAGGTTATGCAAATATCCTAATTGTGAACGAAACAGTGTAATAGAGCGTTTTTTAATACAAGTGCGAATGTTAGGTTAGGTTAAGATATGAACCGTCGTAAAACCGCATTAAACAATGTCACTTAGTGAGATGCAGTGTTTTTCACCATTACAAGTTGGGAACTGCGATATCTAATGTGAAAGCACTTGCAAACGTCGTTAGGTTAGGTTAGGTTAGGTTAGGTTAGGTTAGGTTATGTTAGGTTAGGTTGGGTTAGGTTAGGTTAGGTTACGTTAGGTTAAGGTATGAACCGTCGTAAAACCGCAATAAACAATGTCACTTAGTGAGATGCAGTGTTTTTCACCTTTACAAGTTGGGAACTGCGATATCTAATGTGAAAGCGCTAGAAACCGTCGTAATGTTGTAGAAAGCAATGTAAAGTAGCGAGTAAAACGTTTTCTAACGATAGAAGAGCGAAGGTTATGTTAGGTTGAGTTATGTTAGTTTAAGCTAGGTAGCGTCGTGAAACCACCAAAAACGACGTCGTCTAACGAGATAGTTGTTTTATTGCGAGTACGAAACTGCGATAGGTAAAATGTTGTGAAAGCACACAAAACGGCATGAACAAGCCAAATACTGCGTGTTGTACCGTTACAAGTGCGAAAGTGCTATGTTGTGACATTCTCGGTAAAGCGCATGCAAGTATCGTGAAACCTTAAAGAACGATGTCATTTAGCGAGATACAGCGTTCTGTACTGTAATAAGTTGGTGAGAAACTGTGAGGTCAAGCAAATATCGTAATTTTGAACGAAACAGTGTAATTGAGCGTCTTTAGATACAAGTGCGAATGTTAGGTTGACATATCAACCGTCGTAAAACCGCATTAAACAATGTCACTTAGTGAGATGTAGTGTTTTTCAACATTACAAGTCGGGAACTACGATATCTAATGTGAAAGCGCATGAAACCGTCGTAATCTTGTAGAAAACATTATAAAGTGGCGAGTAAAACGTTTTCTAACGATAGAAGTGCGAAGGTTAGGTTAGGTTAGGTTAGTTTAAGCTAGGTAGCGTCGTGAAACTACCAAAAACGACGTCATCTAACGAGATAGTGTTGTTTTATAGCGAGTATTAAACTGCGATAGGTGAAATGTTGTGAAAGCACACAAAACGGCATGAACAAGCCAAATACTGCGTGTTCTACCGTTACAAGTGCGAAACTGCTATATTGTGATATTCTCGTTAAATCGCATGCAAGCATCGTGAAACCTTAAAGAACAATGTCATTTAGCGAGATACAGCGTTCTGTACTGCAATAAGTTGGTGAAAAACTGTGAGGTTATGCAAATATCGTAATTGTGAACAAAACAGTGTAATAGAGCGTTTTTAGATACAAGTGCGAATGTTAGGTTAGGTTAAGATATGAACCGTCGTAAAACCGCATTAAACAATGTCAATTACTGAGATGCAGTGTTTTACACCATTAAAAGTGGGGAACTGCGATATTTATTGTGAAAGCGCTTGCAACCGTCGTTAGGTTAGGTTAGGTTAGGTTAGGTTAGGTTTGGTTAGGTTAGGTTAGATTAGGTTAGGTTGGGTTGAGTTGGGTTAGGTTAGGTTAGGTTAGGTTGGGTTAGGTTAGGTTAGGTTAGGTTACGTTACGTTAGGTTAGGTTACGTTAGGTTAGGTTAGGTTACGTTAGGTTAGGTTAGGTTAGGTAAGGATAATTTGGTTAGGTTAGGTAAGGTTAGGTTAGGTTAGGTTAGGTTGGGTTGGGTGTTGTTGGGTTGGGTTGGGTTGGGTTAGGTTGGGTTAGGTTAGGTTAGGTTACGTTAGGTTAGGTTAGGTTAGGTTACGTTAGGTTATGTTAGGTTAGGTTAGGTTACGTTAGGTTAGGTTAGGTCAGGTAAGGTTAGGTTACGTTAGAATAGGTTAGGTTAGGTTACGTTAGGTTAGGTTAAGTTAGGTTAGGTTAGGTTTGGTTAGGTTAGGTTAGGCTAGCTTAGGTTAGGTTAGGTTGGGTTGGGTTGGGTTAGGTTAGGTTAGGTTAGGTGGGTTAGGTTAGTTTAGGTTAGGTTAGGTTAGGTTAGGTTAAGTTGGGTTGGGTTAGGTTAGGTTAGATTAGGTAAGGTTAGGTTAGGTTAGGTTAGGTTAGGTATTAAACTGCGATAGGTAAAATGTTGTGAATGCACACAAAACGGCATGAAGAAGCCAAATACTGCGTGTTCTACCGTTGCAAGTGCGAAACTGCTATATTGTGTTATTCTCGTTAAAGCGCATGCAAGCATCGTGAAACCTTAAAGAACGATGTCATTTAGCGAGATACAGCGTTCTGTACTGCAATAAGTTGGTGAAAAACTCTGAGGTTATGCAAATATCGTAATTGTGAACGAAACAGTGTAATAGAGCGTTTTTCAATACAAGTACGAATGTTAGGTTAGGTTAAGATATGAACCGTCGTAAAACCGCATTAAACAATGTCACTTAGTGAGATGCAGTGTTTTTCACCATTACAAGTGGGGAACTGCGATATTTATTGTGAAAGCGCTTGCAACCGTCGTTAGGTTAGGTTAGGTTAGGTTAGGTTAGGTTAGGTTTGGTTAGGTTAGGTTAGGTTAGGTTAGGTTAGATTAGGTTAGGTTGGGTTGAGTTGGGTTAGGTTAGATTAGGTTAGGTTAGGTTGGGTTAGGTTAAGTTAGGTTAGGTTAGGTTACGTTAGGTTAGGTTACGTTAGGTTAGGTTAGGTTAGGTTACGTTAGGTTAGGTTAGGTTAGGTAAGGATAATTTGGTTAGGTTAGGTAAAGTTAGGTTAGGTTAGGTTAGGTTGGGTTGGGTGTTGTTGGGTTGGGTTAGGTTGGGTTAGGTTAGGTTAGGTTACGTTAGGTTAGGTTAGGTTAGGTTACGTTAGGTTATGTTAGGTTAGGTTAGGTTACGTTAGGTTAGGTTAGGTCAGGTAAGGTTAGGTTACGTTAGAATAGGTTAGGTTAGTTTACGTTAGGTTAGGTTAAGTTAGGTTAGGTTAGGTTTGGTTAGGTTAGGTTAGGTTAGCTTAGGTTAGGTTAGGTTGGGTTGGGTTGGGTTAGGTTGGGTTAGGTTAGGTTAGGTTAGGTTAGGTTAGTTTAGGTTAGGTTAGGTTAGGTTAGGTTAAGTTGGGTTGGGTTAGGTTAGGTTAGATTAGGTAAGGTTAGGTTAGGTTAGGTTAGGTTAGGTTAAGGTATGAAGCGTCGTAAAACCGCATTAAACAATGTCACTTAGTGAGATGCAGTGTTTTTCACCTTTACAAGTTGGGAACTGTGATATCTAATGTGAAAGCGCTTGAAACCGTCGTAATGTTGTAGAAAGCAATGTAAAGTAGCAAGTAAAACGTTTTCTAACGATAGAAGTGCGAAGGTCATGTTAGGTTATGTTAGTTTAAGCTAGGTAGCGTCGTGAAACTACCAAAAACAACGTCATCTAACGAGATAGTGTTGTTTTATTGCGAGTACGAAACTGCGATAGGTGAAATGTTGTGAAAGCACACAAAACGGCATGAACAAGCCAAATACTGCGTGTTGTACCGTTACAAGTGCGAAACTGCTATGTTGTGATATTCTCGTTAAAGCGCATGCAAGCATCGTGAAACCTTAAAGAACGATGTCATTTAGCGAGATACAGCGTTCTGTACTGCAATAAGTTGGTGAAAAACTGTGAGGTTATGCAAATATCCTAATTGTGAACGAAACAGTGTAATAGAGCGTTTTTTAATACAAGTGCGAATGTTAGGTTAGGTTAAGATATGAACCGTCGTAAAACCGCATTAAACAATGTCACTTAGTGAGATGCAGTGTTTTTCACCATTACAAGTTGGGAACTGCGATATCTAATGTGAAAGCACTTGCAAACGTCGTTAGGTTAGGTTAGGTTAGGTTAGGTTAGGTTAGGTTATGTTAGGTTAGGTTGGGTTAGGTTAGGTTAGGTTACGTTAGGTTAAGGTATGAACCGTCGTAAAACCGCAATAAACAATGTCACTTAGTGAGATGCAGTGTTTTTCACCTTTACAAGTTGGGAACTGCGATATCTAATGTGAAAGCGCTAGAAACCGTCGTAATGTTGTAGAAAGCAATGTAAAGTAGCGAGTAAAACGTTTTCTAACGATAGAAGAGCGAAGGTTATGTTAGGTTGAGTTATGTTAGTTTAAGCTAGGTAGCGTCGTGAAACCACCAAAAACGACGTCGTCTAACGAGATAGTTGTTTTATTGCGAGTACGAAACTGCGATAGGTAAAATGTTGTGAAAGCACACAAAACGGCATGAACAAGCCAAATACTGCGTGTTGTACCGTTACAAGTGCGAAAGTGCTATGTTGTGACATTCTCGGTAAAGCGCATGCAAGTATCGTGAAACCTTAAAGAACGATGTCATTTAGCGAGATACAGCGTTCTGTACTGTAATAAGTTGGTGAGAAACTGTGAGGTCAAGCAAATATCGTAATTTTGAACGAAACAGTGTAATTGAGCGTCTTTAGATACAAGTGCGAATGTTAGGTTGACATATCAACCGTCGTAAAACCGCATTAAACAATGTCACTTAGTGAGATGTAGTGTTTTTCAACATTACAAGTCGGGAACTACGATATCTAATGTGAAAGCGCATGAAACCGTCGTAATCTTGTAGAAAACATTATAAAGTGGCGAGTAAAACGTTTTCTAACGATAGAAGTGCGAAGGTTAGGTTAGGTTAGGTTAGTTTAAGCTAGGTAGCGTCGTGAAACTACCAAAAACGACGTCATCTAACGAGATAGTGTTGTTTTATAGCGAGTATTAAACTGCGATAGGTGAAATGTTGTGAAAGCACACAAAACGGCATGAACAAGCCAAATACTGCGTGTTCTACCGTTACAAGTGCGAAACTGCTATATTGTGATATTCTCGTTAAATCGCATGCAAGCATCGTGAAACCTTAAAGAACAATGTCATTTAGCGAGATACAGCGTTCTGTACTGCAATAAGTTGGTGAAAAACTGTGAGGTTATGCAAATATCGTAATTGTGAACAAAACAGTGTAATAGAGCGTTTTTAGATACAAGTGCGAATGTTAGGTTAGGTTAAGATATGAACCGTCGTAAAACCGCATTAAACAATGTCAATTACTGAGATGCAGTGTTTTACACCATTAAAAGTGGGGAACTGCGATATTTATTGTGAAAGCGCTTGCAACCGTCGTTAGGTTAGGTTAGGTTAGGTTAGGTTAGGTTTGGTTAGGTTAGGTTAGATTAGGTTAGGTTGGGTTGAGTTGGGTTAGGTTAGGTTAGGTTAGGTTGGGTTAGGTTAGGTTAGGTTAGGTTAGGTTACGTTAGGTTAGGTTACGTTAGGTTAGGTTAGGTTACGTTAGGTTAGGTTAGGTTAGGTAAGGATAATTTGGTTAGGTTAGGTAAGGTTAGGTTAGGTTAGGTTAGGTTGGGTTGGGTGTTGTTGGGTTGGGTTGGGTTGGGTTAGGTTGGGTTAGGTTAGGTTAGGTTACGTTAGGTTAGGTTAGGTTAGGTTACGTTAGGTTATGTTAGGTTAGGTTAGGTTACGTTAGGTTAGGTTAGGTCAGGTAAGGTTAGGTTACGTTAGAATAGGTTAGGTTAGGTTACGTTAGGTTAGGTTAAGTTAGGTTAGGTTAGGTTTGGTTAGGTTAGGTTAGGTTAGCTTAGGTTAGGTTAGGTTGGGTTGGGTTGGGTTAGGTTAGGTTAGGTTAGGTGGGTTAGGTTAGTTTAGGTTAGGTTAGGTTAGGTTAGGTTATGTTGGGTTGGGTTAGGTTAGGTTAGATTAGGTAAGGTTAGGTTAGGTTAGGTTAGGTTAGGTTAAGGTATGAAGCGTCGTAAAACCGCATTAAACAATGTCAATTAGTGAGATGCAGTGTTTTTCACCTTTACAAGTTGGGAACTGTGATATCTAATGTGAAAGCGCTTGAAACCGTCGTAATGTTGCAGAAAGCAATGTAAAGTAGCAAGTAAAACGTTTTCTAACGATAGAAGTGCGAAGGTCATGTTAGGTTATGTTAGTTTAAGCTAGGTAGCGTCGTGAAACTACCAAAAACAACGTCATCTAACGAGATAGTGTTGTTTTATTGCGAGTACGAAACTGCGATAGGTGAAATGTTGTGAAAGCACACAAAACGGCATGAACAAGCCAAATACTGCGTGTTGTACCGTTACAAGTTGGAAACTGCTATGTTGTGATATTCTCGTTAAAGCGCATGCAAGCATCGTGAAACCTTAAAGAACGATGTCATTTAGCGAGATACAGCGTTCTGTACTGCAATAAGTAGGTGAAAAACTGTGAGGTTATGCAAATATCCTAATTGTGAACGAAACAGTGTAATAGAGCGTTTTTTATTACAAGTGCGAATGTTAGGTTAGGTTAAGATATGAACCGTCGTAAAACCGCATTAAACAATGTCACTTAGTGAGATGCAGTGTTTTTCACCATTACAAGTTGGGAACTGCGATATCTAATGTGAAAGCACTTGCAAACGTCGTTAGGTTAGGTTAGGTTAGGTTAGGTTACGTTAGGTTAGGTTTGGTTAGGTTAGGTTAGGTTAGGTTAGGTTATGTTAGGTTAGGTTGGGATAGGTTAGGTTAGGTTACGTTAGGTTAAGGTATGAACCATCGTAAAACCGCAATAAACAATGTCACTTAGTGAGATGCAGTGTTTTTCACCTTTACAAGTTGGGAACTGCGATATCTAATGTGAAAGCGCTAGAAACCGTCGTAATGTTGTAGAAAGCAATGTAAAGTAGCGAGTAAAACGTTTTCTAACGATAGAAGTGCGAAGGTTATGTTAGGTTGAGTTATGTTAGTTTAAGCTAGGTAGCGTCGTGAAACCACCAAAAACGACGTCGTCTAACGAGATAGTTGTTTTATTGCGAGTACGAAACTGCGATAGGTAAAATGTTGTGAAAGCACACAAAACGGCATGAACAAGCCAAATACTGCGTGTTGTACCGTTACAAGTGCGAAAGTGCTATGTTGTGACATTCTCGGTAAAGCGCATGCAAGTATCGTGAAACCTTAAAGAACGATGTCATTTAGCGAGATACAGCGTTCTGTACTGTAATAAGTTGGTGAGAAACTGTGAGGTCAAGCAAATGTCGTAATTGTGAACAAAACAGTGTAATAGAGCGTTTTTAGATACAAGTGCGAATGTTAGGTTAGGTTAAGATATGAACCGTCGTAAAACCGCATTAAACAATGTCAATTACTGAGATGCAGTGTTTTTCACCATTAAAAGTGGGGAACTGCGATATTTAATGTGAAAGCGCTTGCAACCGTCGTTAGGTTAGGTTAGGTTAGGTTAGGTTAGGTTAGGTTTGGTTAGGTTAGGTTAGGTTAGGTTAGGTTAGATTAGGTTAGGTTGGGTTGAGTTGGGTTAGGTTAGGTTAGGTTAGGTTAGGTTGGGTTAGGTTAGGTTAGGTTAGGTTAGGTTACGTTAGGTAAGGTTACGTTAGGTTAGGTTAGGTTAGGTTACGTTAGGTTAGGTTAGGTTAGGTAAGGATAATTTGGTTAGGTTAGGTAAGGTTAGGTTAGGTTAGGTTAGGTTGGGTTGGGTGTTGGGTTGGGTTGGGTTGGGTTAGGTTGGGTTAGGTTAGGTTAGGTTAGGTTAGGTTAGGTTACGTTAGGTTAGGTTAGGTTAGGTTTGGTTAGGTTAGGTTAGGTTAGGTTAGGTTAGGGTATGTTAGGTAAGGTTTGGTTAGGTTAGGTTAGGTTAGGTTGGTTTAGGTAAGGTTAGGTTAGGTTAAGATATGAACCGCGCTAAAACCGCGTTAAACAATGTCACTTAGTGAGATGCTGTGTTTTTCACCATTACAAGTCGGGAACTGCGATATCTAATGTGAAAGCGCATGAAACCGTCGTAATCTTGTAGAAAACATTGTAAAGTAGCGAATAAAACGTTTTCTAACGATAGAAGTGCGAAGGTTCGGTTAGTTTGAGTTATGTTAGTTTAAGCTAGGTAGCGTCGTGAAACCACCAAAAACGACGTCATCTAACGAGATAGTGTTGTTTTAATGCGAGTACGAAACTGCGACAGGTAAAATGTTGTGAAAGCACTCAAAACGGCATGAACAAGCCAAATACTGCGTGTTGTATCGTTACAAGTGCGAAACTGCTATATTGTGATATTCTCGTTGAAGCGCATGCAAGCATCGTGAAACCTTAAAGAACGATGTCATTTAGCGAGATACAGCGTTCTGTACTGCAATAGGTTGGTGAAAAACTGTGAGGTTATGCAAATATCGTAATTGTGAACGAAACCGTGTAATAGAGCGTTTTTCAATACAAGTACGAATGTTAGGTTAGGTTAAGGTATGAACCGTCGTAAAACCGCAATAAACAATGTCACTTAGTGAGATGCAGTGTTTTTCACCTTTACAAGTTGGGAACTGCGATATCTAATGCGAAAGCGCTTGAAACCGTCGTAATGTTGTAGAAAGCAATGTAAAGTAGCGAGTAAAACTTTTTCTAACGATAGAAGTGCGAAGGTTATGTTAGGTTGAGTTATGTTAGTTTAAGCTAGGTAGCGTCGTGAAACCACCAAAAACGACGTCATCTAACGAGATAGTGTTGTTTTATTGCGAGTACGAAACTGCGATAGGTAAAATGTTGTGAAAGCACACAAAACAGCATGAACAAGCCAAATACTGCGTGTTGTACCGTTACAAGTGCGAAAGTGCTATGTTGTGACATTCTCGGTAAAGCGCATGCAAGTATCGTGAAACCTTAAAGAACGATGTCATTTAGCGAGATACAGCGTTCTGTACTGTAATAAGTTGGTGAGAAACTGTGAGGTCAAGCAAATATCGTAATTGTGAACGAAACAGTGTAATTGAGCGTTTTTAGATACAAGTGCGAATGTTAGGTTAGGTTGACATATCAACCGTCGTAATACCGCATTAAACAATGTCACTTAGTGAGATGTAGTGTTTTTCAACATTACAAGTCGGGAACTACGATATCTAATGTGAAAGCGCATGAAACCGTCGTAATCTTGTAGAAAACATTGTAAAGTAGCGAATAAAACGTTTTCTAACGATAGAAGTGCGAAGGTTCGGTTAGTTTGAGTTATGTTAGTTTAAGCTAGGTAGCGTCGTGAAACCACCAAAAACGACGTCATCTAACGAGATAGTGTTGTTTTAATGCGAGTACGAAACTGCGACAGGTAAAATGTTGTGAAAGCACTCAAAACGGCATGAACAAGCCAAATACTGCGTGTTGTATCGTTACAAGTGCGAAACTGCTATATTGTGATATTCTCGTTGAAGCGCATGCAAGCATCGTGAAACCTTAAAGAACGATGTCATTTAGCGAGATACAGCGTTCTGTACTGCAATAAGTTGGTGAAAAACTGTGAGGTTATGCAAATATCGTAATTGTGAACGAAACAGTGTAATAGAGCGTTTTTAGATACAAGTGCGAATGTTAGGTTAGGTTAAGATATGAACCGTCGTAAAACCACATTAAACAATGTCAATTACTGAGATGCAGTGTTTTTCACCATTAAAAGTGGGGAACTGCGATATTTATTGTGAAAGCGCTTGCAACCGTCGTTAGGTTAGGTTAGGTTAGGTTAGGTTAGGTTAGGTTAGGTTTGGTTAGGTTAGGTTAGGTTAGGTTAGGTTAGATTAGGTTAGGTTGGGTTGAGTTGGGTTAGGTTAGGTTAGGTTAGGTTAGGTTAGGTTAGGTTGGGTTAGGTTAGGTTAGGTTAGGTTACGTTAGGTTAGGTTACGTTAGGTTAGGTTAGGTTAGGTTACGTTAGGTTAGGTTAGGTTAGGTAAGGATAATTTGGTTAGGTTAGGTAAAGTTAGGTTAGGTTAGGTTAGGTTGGGTTGGGTGTTGTTGGGTTGGGTTGGGTTGGGTTAGGTTGGGTTAGGTTAGGTTAGGTTACGTTAGGTTAGGTTAGGTTAGGTTACGTTAGGTTATGTTAGGTTAGGTTAGGTTACGTTAGGTTAGGTTAGGTCAGGTAAGGTTAGGTTACGTTAGAATAGGTTAGGTTAGGTTACATTAGGTTAGGTTAAGTTAGGTTAGGTTAGGTTGGGTTGGGTTGGGTTAGGTTGGGTTAGGTTAGGTTAGGTTAGGTTAGGTTAGTTTAGGTTAGGTTAGGTTAGGTTAAGTTGGGTTGGGTTAGGTTAGGTTAGATTAGGTAAGGTTAGGTTAGGTTAGGTTAGGTTAGGTTAAGGTATGAAGCGTCGTAAAACCGCATTAAACAATGTCACTTAGTGAGATGCAGTGTTTTTCACCTTTACAAGTTGGGAACTGTGATATCTAATGTGAAAGCGCTTGAAACCGTCGTAATGTTGTAGAAAGCAATGTAAAGTAGCAAGTAAAACGTTTTCTAACGATAGAAGTGCGAAGGTCATGTTAGGTTATGTTAGTTTAAGCTAGGTAGCGTCGTGAAACCACCAAAAACGACGTCGTCTAACGAGATAGTTGTTTTATTGCGAGTACGAAACTGCGATAGGTAAAATGTTGTGAAAGCACACAAAACGGCATGAACAAGCCAAATACTGCGTGTTGTACCGTTACAAGTGCGAAAGTGCTATGTTGTGACATTCTCGGTAAAGCGCATAAAAGTATCGTGAAACCTTAAAGAACGATGTCATTTAGCGAGATACAGCGTTCTGTACTGTAATAAGTTGGTGAGAAACTGTGAGGTCAAGCAAATATCGTAATTGTGAACGAAACAGTGTAATTGAGCGTCTTTAGATACAAGTGCGAATGTTAGGTTAGGTTGACATATCAACCGTCGTAAAACCGCATTAAACAATGTCACTTAGTGAGATGTAGTGTTTTTCAACATTACAAGTCGGGAACTACGATATCTAATGTGAAAGCGCATGAAACCGTCGTAATCTTGTAGAAAACATTGTAAAGTTGCGAGTAAACGTTTTCTAACGATAGAAGTGCGAAGGTTAGGTTAGGTTAGGTTAGTTTAAGCTAGGTAGCGTCGTGAAACTACCAAAAACGACGTCATCTAACGAGATAGTGTTGTTTTATTGCGAGTATTAAACTGCGATAGGTAAAATGTTGTGAATGCACACAAAACGGCATGAAGAAGCCAAATACTGCGTGTTCTACCGTTGCAAGTGCGAAACTGCTATATTGTGTTATTCTCGTTAAAGCGCATGCAAGCATCGTGAAACCTTAAAGAACGATGTCATTTAGCGAGATACAGCGTTCTGTACTGCAATAAGTTGGTGAAAAACTCTGAGGTTATGCAAATATCGTAATTGTGAACGAAACAGTGTAATAGAGCGTTTTTCAATACAAGTACGAATGTTAGGTTAGGTTAAGATATGAACCGTCGTAAAACCGCATTAAACAATGTCACTTAGTGAGATGCAGTGTTTTTCACCATTACAAGTGGGGAACTGCGATATTTATTGTGAAAGCGCTTGCAACCGTCGTTAGGTTAGGTTAGGTTAGGTTAGGTTAGGTTTGGTTAGGTTAGGTTAGGTTAGGTTAGGTTAGATTAGGTTAGGTTGGGTTGAGTTGGGTTAGGTTAGATTAGGTTAGGTTAGGTTGGGTTAGGTTAAGTTAGGTTAGGTTAGGTTACGTTAGGTTAGGTTACGTTAGGTTAGGTTAGGTTAGGTTACGTTAGGTTAGGTTAGGTTAGGTAAGGATAATTTGGTTAGGTTAGGTAAAGTTAGGTTAGGTTAGGTTAGGTTGGGTTGGGTGTTGTTGGGTTGGGTTAGGTTGGGTTAGGTTAGGTTAGGTTACGTTAGGTTAGGTTAGGTTAGGTTACGTTAGGTTATGTTAGGTTAGGTTAGGTTACGTTAGGTTAGGTTAGGTCAGGTAAGGTTAGGTTACGTTAGAATAGGTTAGGTTAGTTTACGTTAGGTTAGGTTAAGTTAGGTTAGGTTAGGTTTGGTTAGGTTAGGTTAGGTTAGCTTAGGTTAGGTTAGGTTGGGTTGGGATGGGTTAGGTTGGGTTAGGTTAGGTTAGGTTAGGTTAGGTTAGTTTAGGTTAGGTTAGGTTAGGTTAGGTTAAGTTGGGTTGGGTTAGGTTAGGTTAGATTAGGTAAGGTTAGGTTAGGTTAGGTTAGGTTAGGTTAAGGTATGAAGCGTCGTAAAACCGCATTAAACAATGTCACTTAGTGAGATGCAGTGTTTTTCACCTTTACAAGTTGGGAACTGTGATATCTAATGTGAAAGCGCTTGAAACCGTCGTAATGTTGTAGAAAGCAATGTAAAGTAGCAAGTAAAACGTTTTCTAACGATAGAAGTGCGAAGGTCATGTTAGGTTATGTTAGTTTAAGCTAGGTAGCGTCGTGAAACTACCAAAAACAACGTCATCTAACGAGATAGTGTTGTTTTATTGCGAGTACGAAACTGCGATAGGTGAAATGTTGTGAAAGCACACAAAACGGCATGAACAAGCCAAATACTGCGTGTTGTACCGTTACAAGTGCGAAACTGCTATGTTGTGATATTCTCGTTAAAGCGCATGCAAGCATCGTGAAACCTTAAAGAACGATGTCATTTAGCGAGATACAGCGTTCTGTACTGCAATAAGTTGGTGAAAAACTGTGAGGTTATGCAAATATCCTAATTGTGAACGAAACAGTGTAATAGAGCGTTTTTTAATACAAGTGCGAATGTTAGGTTAGGTTAAGATATGAACCGTCGTAAAACCGCATTAAACAATGTCACTTAGTGAGATGCAGTGTTTTTCACCATTACAAGTTGGGAACTGCGATATCTAATGTGAAAGCACTTGCAAACGTCGTTAGGTTAGGTTAGGTTAGGTTAGGTTAGGTTAGGTTATGTTAGGTTAGGTTGGGTTAGGTTAGGTTAGGTTACGTTAGGTTAAGGTATGAACCGTCGTAAAACCGCAATAAACAATGTCACTTAGTGAGATGCAGTGTTTTTCACCTTTACAAGTTGGGAACTGCGATATCTAATGTGAAAGCGCTAGAAACCGTCGTAATGTTGTAGAAAGCAATGTAAAGTAGCGAGTAAAACGTTTTCTAACGATAGAAGAGCGAAGGTTATGTTAGGTTGAGTTATGTTAGTTTAAGCTAGGTAGCGTCGTGAAACCACCAAAAACGACGTCGTCTAACGAGATAGTTGTTTTATTGCGAGTACGAAACTGCGATAGGTAAAATGTTGTGAAAGCACACAAAACGGCATGAACAAGCCAAATACTGCGTGTTGTACCGTTACAAGTGCGAAAGTGCTATGTTGTGACATTCTCGGTAAAGCGCATGCAAGTATCGTGAAACCTTAAAGAACGATGTCATTTAGCGAGATACAGCGTTCTGTACTGTAATAAGTTGGTGAGAAACTGTGAGGCCAAGCAAATATCGTAATTTTGAACGAAACAGTGTAATTGAGCGTCTTTAGATACAAGTGCGAATGTTAGGTTGACATATCAACCGTCGTAAAACCGCATTAAACAATGTCACTTAGTGAGATGTAGTGTTTTTCAACATTACAAGTCGGGAACTACGATATCTAATGTGAAAGCGCATGAAACCGTCGTAATCTTGTAGAAAACATTATAAAGTGGCGAGTAAAACGTTTTCTAACGATAGAAGTGCGAAGGTTAGGTTAGGTTAGGTTAGTTTAAGCTAGGTAGCGTCGTGAAACTACCAAAAACGACGTCATCTAACGAGATAGTGTTGTTTTATAGCGAGTATTAAACTGCGATAGGTGAAATGTTGTGAAAGCACACAAAACGGCATGAACAAGCCAAATACTGCGTGTTCTACCGTTACAAGTGCGAAACTGCTATATTGTGATATTCTCGTTAAATCGCATGCAAGCATCGTGAAACCTTAAAGAACAATGTCATTTAGCGAGATACAGCGTTCTGTACTGCAATAAGTTGGTGAAAAACTGTGAGGTTATGCAAATATCGTAATTGTGAACAAAACAGTGTAATAGAGCGTTTTTAGATACAAGTGCGAATGTTAGGTTAGGTTAAGATATGAACCGTCGTAAAACCGCATTAAACAATGTCAATTACTGAGATGCAGTGTTTTACACCATTAAAAGTGGGGAACTGCGATATTTATTGTGAAAGCGCTTGCAACCGTCGTTAGGTTAGGTTAGGTTAGGTTAGGTTAGGTTTGGTTAGGTTAGGTTAGATTAGGTTAGGTTGGGTTGAGTTGGGTTAGGTTAGGTTAGGTTAGGTTGGGTTAGGTTAGGTTAGGTTAGGTTAGGTTACGTTAGGTTAGGTTACGTTAGGTTAGGTTAGGTTACGTTAGGTTAGGTTAGGTTAGGTAAGGATAATTTGGTTAGGTTAGGTAAGGTTAGGTTAGGTTAGGTTAGGTTGGGTTGGGTGTTGTTGGGTTGGGTTGGGTTGGGTTAGGTTGGGTTAGGTTAGGTTAGGTTACGTTAGGTTAGGTTAGGTTAGGTTACGTTAGGTTATGTTAGGTTAGGTTAGGTTACGTTAGGTTAGGTTAGGTCAGGTAAGGTTAGGTTACGTTAGAATAGGTTAGGTTAGGTTACGTTAGGTTAGGTTAAGTTAGGTTAGGTTAGGTTTGGTTAGGTTAGGTTAGGTTAGCTTAGGTTAGGTTAGGTTGGGTTGGGTTGGGTTAGGTTAGGTTAGGTTAGGTGGGTTAGGTTAGTTTAGGTTAGGTTAGGTTAGGTTAGGTTAAGTTGGGTTGGGTTAGGTTAGGTTAGATTAGGTAAGGTTAGGTTAGGTTAGGTTAGGTTAGGTTAAGGTATGAAGCGTCGTAAAACCGCATTAAACAATGTCAATTAGTGAGATGCAGTGTTTTTCACCTTTACAAGTTGGGAACTGTGATATCTAATGTGAAAGCGCTTGAAACCGTCGTAATGTTGCAGAAAGCAATGTAAAGTAGCAAGTAAAACGTTTTCTAACGATAGAAGTGCGAAGGTCATGTTAGGTTATGTTAGTTTAAGCTAGGTAGCGTCGTGAAACTACCAAAAACAACGTCATCTAACGAGATAGTGTTGTTTTATTGCGAGTACGAAACTGCGATAGGTGAAATGTTGTGAAAGCACACAAAACGGCATGAACAAGCCAAATACTGCGTGTTGTACCGTTACAAGTTGGAAACTGCTATGTTGTGATATTCTCGTTAAAGCGCATGCAAGCATCGTGAAACCTTAAAGAACGATGTCATTTAGCGAGATACAGCGTTCTGTACTGCAATAAGTAGGTGAAAAACTGTGAGGTTATGCAAATATCCTAATTGTGAACGAAACAGTGTAATAGAGCGTTTTTTATTACAAGTGCGAATGTTAGGTTAGGTTAAGATATGAACCGTCGTAAAACCGCATTAAACAATGTCACTTAGTGAGATGCAGTGTTTTTCACCATTACAAGTTGGGAACTGCGATATCTAATGTGAAAGCACTTGCACACGTCGTTAGGTTAGGTTAGGTTAGGTTAGGTTACGTTAGGTTAGGTTTGGTTAGGTTAGGTTAGGTTAGGTTAGGTTATGTTAGGTTAGGTTGGGATAGGTTAGGTTAGGTTACGTTAGGTTAAGGTATGAACCATCGTAAAACCGCAATAAACAATGTCACTTAGTGAGATGCAGTGTTTTTCACCTTTACAAGTTGGGAACTGCGATATCTAATGTGAAAGCGCTAGAAACCGTCGTAATGTTGTAGAAAGCAATGTAAAGTAGCGAGTAAAACGTTTTCTAACGATAGAAGTGCGAAGGTTATGTTAGGTTGAGTTATGTTAGTTTAAGCTAGGTAGCGTCGTGAAACCACCAAAAACGACGTCGTCTAACGAGATAGTTGTTTTATTGCGAGTACGAAACTGCGATAGGTAAAATGTTGTGAAAGCACACAAAACGGCATGAACAAGCCAAATACTGCGTGTTGTACCGTTACAAGTGCGAAAGTGCTATGTTGTGACATTCTCGGTAAAGCGCATGCAAGTATCGTGAAACCTTAAAGAACGATGTCATTTAGCGAGATACAGCGTTCTGTACTGTAATAAGTTGGTGAGAAACTGTGAGGTCAAGCAAATGTCGTAATTTTGAACGAAACAGTGTAATTGAGCGTCTTTAGATACAAGTGCGAATGTTAGGTTAGGTTGACATATCAACCGTCGTAAAACCGCATTAAACAATGTCACTTAGTGAGATGTAGTGTTTTTCAACATTACAAGTCGGGAACTACGATATCTAATGTGAAAGCGCATGAAACCGTCGTAATCTTGTAGAAAACTTTATAAAGTGGCGAGTAAAACGTTTTCTAACGATAGAAGTGCGAAGGTTAGGTTAGGTTAGGTTAGTTAAGCTAGGTAGCGTCGTGAAACTACCAAAAACGACGTCATCTAACGAGATAGTGTTGTTTTATAGCGAGTATTAAACTGCGATAGGTGAAATGTTGTGAAAGCACACAAAACGGCATGAACAAGCCAAATACTGCGTGTTCTACCGTTACAAGTGCGAAACTGCTATATTGTGATATTCTCGTTAAATCGCATGCAAGCATCGTGAAACCTTAAAGAACAATGTCATTTAGCGAGATACAGCGTTCTGTACTGCAATAAGTTGGTGAAAAACTGTGAGGTTATGCAAATATCGTAATTGTGAACAAAACAGTGTAATAGAGCGTTTTTAGATACAAGTGCGAATGTTAGGTTAGGTTAAGATATGAACCGTCGTAAAACCGCATTAAACAATGTCAATTACTGAGATGCAGTGTTTTTCACCATTAAAAGTGGGGAACTGCGATATTTAATGTGAAAGCGCTTGCAACCGTCGTTAGGTTAGGTTAGGTTAGGTTAGGTTAGGTTAGGTTTGGTTAGGTTAGGTTAGGTTAGGTTAGGTTAGGTTAGATTAGGTTAGGTTGGGTTGAGTTGGGTTAGGTTAGGTTAGGTTAGGTTAGGTTGGGTTAGGTTAGGTTAGGTTAGGTTAGGTTACGTTAGGTAAGGTTACGTTAGGTTAGGTTAGGTTAGGTTACGTTAGGTTAGGTTAGGTTAGGTAAGGATAATTTGGTTAGGTTAGGTAAGGTTAGGTTAGGTTAGGTTAGGTTGGGTTGGGTGTTGGGTTGGGTTGGGTTGGGTTAGGTTGGGTTAGGTTAGGTTAGGTTAGGTTAGGTTAGGTTACGTTAGGTTAGGTTAGGTTAGGTTTGGTTAGGTTAGGTTAGGTTAGGTTAGGTTAGGGTATGTTAGGTAAGGTTTGGTTAGGTTAGGTTAGGTTAGGTTGGTTTAGGTAAGGTTAGGTTAGGTTAAGATATGAACCGCGCTAAAACCGCGTTAAACAATGTCACTTAGTGAGATGCTGTGTTTTTCACCATTACAAGTCGGGAACTGCGATATCTAATGTGAAAGCGCATGAAACCGTCGTAATCTTGTAGAAAACATTGTAAAGTAGCGAATAAAACGTTTTCTAACGATAGAAGTGCGAAGGTTCGGTTAGTTTGAGTTATGTTAGTTTAAGCTAGGTAGCGTCGTGAAACCACCAAAAACGACGTCATCTAACGAGATAGTGTTGTTTTAATGCGAGTACGAAACTGCGACAGGTAAAATGTTGTGAAAGCACTCAAAACGGCATGAACAAGCCAAATACTGCGTGTTGTATCGTTACAAGTGCGAAACTGCTATATTGTGATATTCTCGTTGAAGCGCATGCAAGCATCGTGAAACCTTAAAGAACGATGTCATTTAGCGAGATACAGCGTTCTGTACTGCAATAGGTTGGTGAAAAACTGTGAGGTTATGCAAATATCGTAATTGTGAACGAAACCGTGTAATAGAGCGTTTTTCAATACAAGTACGAATGTTAGGTTAGGTTAAGGTATGAACCGTCGTAAAACCGCAATAAACAATGTCACTTAGTGAGATGCAGTGTTTTTCACCTTTACAAGTTGGGAACTGCGATATCTAATGCGAAAGCGCTTGAAACCGTCGTAATGTTGTAGAAAGCAATGTAAAGTAGCGAGTAAAACTTTTTCTAACGATAGAAGTGCGAAGGTTATGTTAGGTTGAGTTATGTTAGTTTAAGCTAGGTAGCGTCGTGAAACCACCAAAAACGACGTCATCTAACGAGATAGTGTTGTTTTATTGCGAGTACGAAACTGCGATAGGTAAAATGTTGTGAAAGCACACAAAACAGCATGAACAAGCCAAATACTGCGTGTTGTACCGTTACAAGTGCGAAAGTGCTATGTTGTGACATTCTCGGTAAAGCGCATGCAAGTATCGTGAAACCTTAAAGAACGATGTCATTTAGCGAGATACAGCGTTCTGTACTGTAATAAGTTGGTGAGAAACTGTGAGGTCAAGCAAATATCGTAATTGTGAACGAAACAGTGTAATTGAGCGTTTTTAGATACAAGTGCGAATGTTAGGTTAGGTTGACATATCAACCGTCGTAATACCGCATTAAACAATGTCACTTAGTGAGATGTAGTGTTTTTCAACATTACAAGTCGGGAACTACGATATCTAATGTGAAAGCGCATGAAACCGTCGTAATCTTGTAGAAAACATTGTAAAGTAGCGAATAAAACGTTTTCTAACGATAGAAGTGCGAAGGTTCGGTTAGTTTGAGTTATGTTAGTTTAAGCTAGGTAGCGTCGTGAAACCACCAAAAACGACGTCATCTAACGAGATAGTGTTGTTTTAATGCGAGTACGAAACTGCGACAGGTAAAATGTTGTGAAAGCACTCAAAACGGCATGAACAAGCCAAATACTGCGTGTTGTATCGTTACAAGTGCGAAACTGCTATATTGTGATATTCTCGTTGAAGCGCATGCAAGCATCGTGAAACCTTAAAGAACGATGTCATTTAGCGAGATACAGCGTTCTGTACTGCAATAAGTTGGTGAAAAACTGTGAGGTTATGCAAATATCGTAATTGTGAACGAAACAGTGTAATAGAGCGTTTTTAGATACAAGTGCGAATGTTAGGTTAGGTTAAGATATGAACCGTCGTAAAACCGCATTAAACAATGTCAATTACTGAGATGCAGTGTTTTTCACCATTAAAAGTGGGGAACTGCGATATTTATTGTGAAAGCGCTTGCAACCGTCGTTAGGTTAGGTTAGGTTAGGTTAGGTTAGGTTAGGTTAGGTTTGGTTAGGTTAGGTTAGGTTAGGTTAGGTTAGATTAGGTTAGGTTGGGTTGAGTTGGGTTAGGTTAGGTTAGGTTAGGTTAGGTTAGGTTGGGTTAGGTTAGGTTAGGTTAGGTTACGTTAGGTTAGGTTACGTTAGGTTAGGTTAGGTTAGGTTACGTTAGGTTAGGTTAGGTTAGGTAAGGATAATTTGGTTAGGTTAGGTAAAGTTAGGTTAGGTTAGGTTAGGTTGGGTTGGGTGTTGTTGGGTTGGGTTGGGTTGGGTTAGGTTGGGTTAGGTTAGGTTAGGTTACGTTAGGTTAGGTTAGGTTAGGTTACGTTAGGTTATGTTAGGTTAGGTTAGGTTACGTTAGGTTAGGTTAGGTCAGGTAAGGTTAGGTTACGTTAGAATAGGTTAGGTTAGGTTACATTAGGTTAGGTTAAGTTAGGTTAGGTTAGGTTGGGTTGGGTTGGGTTAGGTTGGGTTAGGTTAGGTTAGGTTAGGTTAGGTTAGTTTAGGTTAGGTTAGGTTAGGTTAAGTTGGGTTGGGTTAGGTTAGGTTAGATTAGGTAAGGTTAGGTTAGGTTAGGTTAGGTTAGGTTAAGGTATGAAGCGTCGTAAAACCGCATTAAACAATGTCACTTAGTGAGATGCAGTGTTTTTCACCTTTACAAGTTGGGAACTGTGATATCTAATGTGAAAGCGCTTGAAACCGTCGTAATGTTGTAGAAAGCAATGTAAAGTAGCAAGTAAAACGTTTTCTAACGATAGAAGTGCGAAGGTCATGTTAGGTTATGTTAGTTTAAGCTAGGTAGCGTCGTGAAACCACCAAAAACGACGTCGTCTAACGAGATAGTTGTTTTATTGCGAGTACGAAACTGCGATAGGTAAAATGTTGTGAAAGCACACAAAACGGCATGAACAAGCCAAATACTGCGTGTTGTACCGTTACAAGTGCGAAAGTGCTATGTTGTGACATTCTCGGTAAAGCGCATAAAAGTATCGTGAAACCTTAAAGAACGATGTCATTTAGCGAGATACAGCGTTCTGTACTGTAATAAGTTGGTGAGAAACTGTGAGGTCAAGCAAATATCGTAATTTTGAACGAAACAGTGTAATTGAGCGTCTTTAGATACAAGTGCGAATGTTAGGTTAGGTTGACATATCAACCGTCGTAAAACCGCATTAAACAATGTCACTTAGTGAGATGTAGTGTTTTTCAACATTACAAGTCGGGAACTACGATATCTAATGTGAAAGCGCATGAAACCGTCGTAATCTTGTAGAAAACATTATAAAGTGGCGAGTAAAACGTTTTCTAACGATAGAAGTGCGAAGGTTAGGTTAGGTTAGGTTAGTTAAGCTAGGTAGCGTCGTGAAACTACCAAAAACGACGTCATCTAACGAGATAGTGTTGTTTTATAGCGAGTATTAAACTGCGATAGGTGAAATGTTGTGAAAGCACACAAAACGGCATGAACAAGCCAAATACTGCGTGTTCTACCGTTACAAGTGCGAAACTGCTATATTGTGATATTCTCGTTAAATCGCATGCAAGCATCGTGAAACCTTAAAGAACAATGTCATTTAGCGAGATACAGCGTTCTGTACTGCAATAAGTTGGTGAAAAACTGTGAGGTTATGCAACTATCGTAATTGTGAACAAAACAGTGTAATAGAGCGTTTTTAGATACAAGTGCGAATGTTAGGTTAGGTTAAGATATGAACCGTCGTAAAACCGCACTCAACAATGTCAATTACTGAGATGCAGTGTTTTTCACCATTAAAAGTGGGGAACTGCGACATTTAATGTGAAAGCGCTTGCAACCGTCGTTAGGTTAGGTTAGGTTAGGTTAGGTTAGGTTAGGTTTGGTTAGGTTAGGTTAGGTTAGGTTAGGTTAGATTAGGTTAGGTTGGGTTGAGTTGGGTTAGGTTAGGTTAGGTTGGGTTAGGTTAGGTTAGGTTAGGTTAGGTTAGGTTACGTTAGGTTAGGTTACGTTAGGTTAGGTTAGGTTAGGTTACGTTAGGTTAGGTTAGGTTAGGTAAGGATAATTTGGTTAGGTTAGGTAAGGTTAGGTTAGGTTAGGTTAGGTGTGGTTGGGTGTTGGGTTGGGTTGGGTTGGGTTAGGTTGGATTAGGTTAGGTTAGGTTAGGTTAGGTTAGGTTAGGTTACGTTAGGTTAGGTTAGGTTAGGTTTGGTTAGGTTAGGTTAGGTTAGGTTAGGTTAGGGTATGTTAGGTAAGGTTTGGTTAGGTTAGGTTAGGTTAGGTTGGTTTAGGTAAGGTTAGGTTAGGTTAAGATATGAACCGCGCTAAAACCGCGTTAAACAATGTCACTTAGTGAGATGCTGTGTTTTTTACCTCTACAAGTCGGGAACTGCGATATCTAATGTGAAAGCGCATGAAACCGTCGTAATCTTGTAGAAAACATTGTAAAGTAGCGAATAAAACGTTTTCTAACGATAGAAGTGCGAAGGTTCGGTTAGTTTGAGTTATGTTAGTTTAAGCTAGGTAGCGTCGTGAAACCACCAAAAACGACGTCATCTAACGAGATAGTGTTGTTTTAATGCGAGTACGAAACTGCGACAGGTAAAATGTTGTGAAAGCACTCAAAACGGCATGAACAAGCCAAATACTGCGTGTTGTATCGTTACAAGTGCGAAACTGCTATATTGTGATATTCTCGTTGAAGCGCATGCAAGCATCGTGAAACCTTAAAGAACGATGTCATTTAGCGAGATACAGCGTTCTGTACTGCAATAAGTTGGTGAAAAACTGTGAGGTTATGCAAATATCGTAATTGTGAACGAAACCGTGTAATAGAGCGTTTTTCAATACAAGTACGAATGTTAGGTTAGGTTAAGGTATGAACCGTCGTAAAACCGCAATAAACAATGTCACTTAGTGAGATGCAGTGTTTTTCACCTTTACAAGTTGGGAACTGCGATATCTAATGCGAAAGCGCTTGAAACCGTCGTAATGTTGTAGAAAGCAATGTAAAGTAGCGAGTAAAACTTTTTCTAACGATAGAAGTGCGAAGGTTATGTTAGGTTGAGTTATGTTAGTTTAAGCTAGGTAGCGTCGTGAAACCACCAAAAACGACGTCATCTAACGAGATAGTGTTGTTTTATTGCGAGTACGAAACTGCGATAGGTAAAATGTTGTGAAAGCACACAAAACAGCATGAGCAAGCCAAATACTGCGTGTTGTACCGTTACAAGTGCGAAAGTGCTATGTTGTGACATTCTCGGTAAAGCGCATGCAAGTATCGTGAAACCTTAAAGAACGATGTCATTTAGCGAGATACAGCGTTCTGTACTGTAATAAGTTGGTGAGAAACTGTGAGGTCAAGCAAATATCGTAATTGTGAACGAAACAGTGTAATTGAGCGTTTTTAGATACAAGTGCGAATGTTAGGTTAGGTTGACATATCAACCGTCGTAAAACCGCATTAAACAATGTCCCTTAGTGAGATGTAGTGTTTTTCAACATTACAAGTCGGGAACTACGACATCTAATGTGAAAGCGCATGAAACCGTCGTAATCTTGTAGAAAACATTGTAAAGTGGCGAGTAAAACGTTTTCTAACAATAGAAGTGCGAAGGTTAGGTTAGGTTAGGTTAGTTTAAGCTAGGTAGCGTCGTGAAACTACCAAAAACGACGTCATCTAACGAGATAGTGTTGTTTTATAGCGAGTATTAAACTGCGATAGGTGAAATGTTGTGAAAGCACACAAATTGGCATGAACAAGCCAAATACTGCGTGTTCTACCGTTACGAGTGCGAAACTGCTATATTGTGATATTCTCGTTAAATCGCATGCAAGCATCGTGAAACCTTAAAGAACAATGTCATTTAGCGAGATACAGCGTTCTGTACTGCAATAAGTTGGTGAAAAACTGTGAGGTTATGCAAATATCGTAATTGTGAACAAAACAGTGTAATAGAGCGTTTTTAGATACAAGTGCGAATGTTAGGTTAGGTTAAGATATTAACCGTCGTAAAACCGCATTAAACAATGTCAATTACTGAGATGCAGTGTTTTTCACCATTACAAGTTGGGAACTGCGATATCTAATGTGAAAGCACTTGCAAACGTCGTTAGGTTAGGTTAGGTTAGGTTAGGTTAGGTTAGGTTATGTTAGGTTAGGTTGGGTTAGGTTAGGTTAGGTTACGTTAGGTTAAGGTATGAACCGTCGTAAAACCGCAATAAACAATGTCACTTAGTGAGATGCAGTGTTTTAACCATTACAAGTCGGGAACTGCGATATCTAATGTGAAAGCGCTTGCAAACGTCGTTAGGTTAGGTTAGGTTAGGTTAGGTTAGGTTAGGTTTGGTTAGGTTAGGTTAGGTTAGGTTAGGGTATGTTAGGTAAGGTTTGGTTAGGTTAGGTTAGGTTAGGTTGGGTGAGGTAAGGTTAGGTTAGGTTAAGATATGAACCGCGCTAAAACCGCATTAAACAATGTCACTTAGTGAGATGCTGTGTTTTCCACCATTACAAGTCGGGAACTGCGATATCTAATGTGAAAGCGCATGAAACCGTCGTAATCTTGTAGAAAACATTGTAAAGTAGCGAATAAAACGTTTTCTAACGATAGAAGTGCGAAGGTTCGGTTAGTTTGAGCTAGGTAGCGTCGTGAAACCACCAAAAACGATGTCATCTAACGAGATAGTGTTGTTTTATTGCGAGTACGAAACTGCGATAGGTGAAATATTGGGAAAGCACACAAAATGGCATGAACTAGCCAGATACTGCGTCTTGTGCCGTTACAAGTGCGAAACTGCTTTATTGTGATATTCTCGTTAAAGCGCATGCAAGTATCGTGAAACCTCAAAGAACGATGTCATCTAGCGAGATACAGCGTTCTGTACTGTAATAAGTTGGTGAGAAACTGTGAGGTCAAGCAAATATCGTAATTGTGAACGAAACAGTGTAATTGAGCGTATTTAGATACAAGTGCGAATGTTAGGTTAGGTTGACATATCAACCGTCGTAATACCGCATTAAACAATGTCACTTAGTGAGATGTAGTGTTTTTCAACATTACAAGTCGGGAACTACGATATCTAATGTGAAAGCGCATGAAACCGTCGTAATCTTGTAGAAAACATTGTAAAGTAGCGAATAAAACGTTTTCTAACGATAGAAGTGCGAAGGTTCGGTTAGTTTGAGTTATGTTAGTTTAAGCTAGGTAGCGTCGTGAAACCACCAAAAACGACGTCATCTAACGAGATAGTGTTGTTTTAATGCGAGTACGAAACTGCGACAGGTAAAATGTTGTGAAAGCACTCAAAACGGCATGAACAAGCCAAATACTGCGTGTTGTATCGTTACAAGTGCGAAACTGCTATATTGTGATATTCTCGTTGAAGCGCATGCAAGCATCGTGAAACCTTAAAGAACGATGTCATTTAGCGAGATACAGCGTTCTGTACTGCAATAAGTTGGTGAAAAACTGTGAGGTTATGCAAATATCGTAATTGTGAACGAAACAGTGTAATAGAGCGTTTTTAGATACAAGTGCGAATGTTAGGTTAGGTTAAGATATGAACCGTCGTAAAACCGCATTAAACAATGTCAATTACTGAGATGCAGTGTTTTTCACCATTAAAAGTGGGGAACTGCGATATTTATTGTGAAAGCGCTTGCAACCGTCGTTAGGTTAGGTTAGGTTAGGTTAGGTTAGGTTAGGTTAGGTTTGGTTAGGTTAGGTTAGGTTAGGTTAGGTTAGATTAGGTTAGGTTGGGTTGAGTTGGGTTAGGTTAGGTTAGGTTAGGTTAGGTTAGGTTGGGTTAGGTTAGGTTAGGTTAGGTTACGTTAGGTTAGATTACGTTAGGTTAGGTTAGGTTAGGTTACGTTAGGTTAGGTTAGGTTAGGTAAGGATAATTTGGTTAGGTTAGGTAAAGTTAGGTTAGGTTAGGTTAGGTTGGGTTGGGTGTTGTTGGGTTGGGTTGGGTTGGGTTAGGTTGGGTTAGGTTAGGTTAGGTTACGTTAGGTTAGGTTAGGTTAGGTTACGTTAGGTTATGTTAGGTTAGGTTAGGTTACGTTAGGTTAGGTTAGGTCAGGTAAGGTTAGGTTACGTTAGAATAGGTTAGGTTAGGTTACATTAGGTTAGGTTAAGTTAGGTTAGGTTAGGTTGGGTTGGGTTGGGTTAGGTTGGGTTAGGTTAGGTTAGGTTAGGTTAGGTTAGTTTAGGTTAGGTTAGGTTAGGTTAAGTTGGGTTGGGTTAGGTTAGGTTAGATTAGGTAAGGTTAGGTTAGGTTAGGTTAGGTTAAGGTATGAAGCGTCGTAAAACCGCATTAAACAATGTCACTTAGTGAGATGCAGTGTTTTTCACCTTTACAAGTTGGGAACTGTGATATCTAATGTGAAAGCGCTTGAAACCGTCGTAATGTTGTAGAAAGCAATGTAAAGTAGCAAGTAAAACGTTTTCTAACGATAGAAGTGCGAAGGTCATGTTAGGTTATGTTAGTTTAAGCTAGGTAGCGTCGTGAAACCACCAAAAACGACGTCGTCTAACGAGATAGTTGTTTTATTGCGAGTACGAAACTGCGATAGGTAAAATGTTGTGAAAGCACACAAAACGGCATGAACAAGCCAAATACTGCGTGTTGTACCGTTACAAGTGCGAAAGTGCTATGTTGTGACATTCTCGGTAAAGCGCATAAAAGTATCGTGAAACCTTAAAGAACGATGTCATTTAGCGAGATACAGCGTTCTGTACTGTAATAAGTTGGTGAGAAACTGTGAGGTCAAGCAAATATCGTAATTTTGAACGAAACAGTGTAATTGAGCGTCTTTAGATACAAGTGCGAATGTTAGGTTAGGTTGACATATCAACCGTCGTAAAACCGCATTAAACAATGTCACTTAGTGAGATGTAGTGTTTTTCAACATTACAAGTCGGGAACTACGATATCTAATGTGAAAGCGCATGAAACCGTCGTAATCTTGTAGAAAACATTATAAAGTGGCGAGTAAAACGTTTTCTAACGATAGAAGTGCGAAGGTTAGGTTAGGTTAGGTTAGTTAAGCTAGGTAGCGTCGTGAAACTACCAAAAACGACGTCATCTAACGAGATAGTGTTGTTTTATAGCGAGTATTAAACTGCGATAGGTGAAATGTTGTGAAAGCACACAAAACGGCATGAACAAGCCAAATACTGCGTGTTCTACCGTTACAAGTGCGAAACTGCTATATTGTGATATTCTCGTTAAATCGCATGCAAGCATCGTGAAACCTTAAAGAACAATGTCATTTAGCGAGATACAGCGTTCTGTACTGCAATAAGTTGGTGAAAAACTGTGAGGTTATGCAACTATCGTAATTGTGAACAAAACAGTGTAATAGAGCGTTTTTAGATACAAGTGCGAATGTTAGGTTAGGTTAAGATATGAACCGTCGTAAAACCGCACTCAACAATGTCAATTACTGAGATGCAGTGTTTTTCACCATTAAAAGTGGGGAACTGCGACATTTAATGTGAAAGCGCTTGCAACCGTCGTTAGGTTAGGTTAGGTTAGGTTAGGTTAGGTTTGGTTAGGTTAGGTTAGGTTAGGTTAGGTTAGATTAGGTTAGGTTGGGTTGAGTTGGGTTAGGTTAGGTTAGGTTGGGTTAGGTTAGGTTAGGTTAGGTTAGGTTAGGTTACGTTAGGTTAGGTTACGTTAGGTTAGGTTAGGTTAGGTTACGTTAGGTTAGGTTAGGTTAGGTAAGGATAATTTGGTTAGGTTAGGTAAGGTTAGGTTAGGTTAGGTTAGGTGTGGTTGGGTGTTGGGTTGGGTTGGGTTGGGTTAGGTTGGATTAGGTTAGGTTAGGTTAGGTTAGGTTAGGTTAGGTTACGTTAGGTTAGGTTAGGTTAGGTTTGGTTAGGTTAGGTTAGGTTAGGTTAGGTTAGGGTATGTTAGGTAAGGTTTGGTTAGGTTAGGTTAGGTTAGGTTGGTTTAGGTAAGGTTAGGTTAGGTTAAGATATGAACCGCGCTAAAACCGCGTTAAACAATGTCACTTAGTGAGATGCTGTGTTTTTTACCTCTACAAGTCGGGAACTGCGATATCTAATGTGAAAGCGCATGAAACCGTCGTAATCTTGTAGAAAACATTGTAAAGTAGCGAATAAAACGTTTTCTAACGATAGAAGTGCGAAGGTTCGGTTAGTTTGAGTTATGTTAGTTTAAGCTAGGTAGCGTCGTGAAACCACCAAAAACGACGTCATCTAACGAGATAGTGTTGTTTTAATGCGAGTACGAAACTGCGACAGGTAAAATGTTGTGAAAGCACTCAAAACGGCATGAACAAGCCAAATACTGCGTGTTGTATCGTTACAAGTGCGAAACTGCTATATTGTGATATTCTCGTTGAAGCGCATGCAAGCATCGTGAAACCTTAAAGAACGATGTCATTTAGCGAGATACAGCGTTCTGTACTGCAATAAGTTGGTGAAAAACTGTGAGGTTATGCAAATATCGTAATTGTGAACGAAACCGTGTAATAGAGCGTTTTTCAATACAAGTACGAATGTTAGGTTAGGTTAAGGTATGAACCGTCGTAAAACCGCAATAAACAATGTCACTTAGTGAGATGCAGTGTTTTTCACCTTTACAAGTTGGGAACTGCGATATCTAATGCGAAAGCGCTTGAAACCGTCGTAATGTTGTAGAAAGCAATGTAAAGTAGCGAGTAAAACTTTTTCTAACGATAGAAGTGCGAAGGTTATGTTAGGTTGAGTTATGTTAGTTTAAGCTAGGTAGCGTCGTGAAACCACCAAAAACGACGTCATCTAACGAGATAGTGTTTTATTGCGAGTACGAA
Source organism: Rhipicephalus microplus (assembly GCF_043290135.1). Lineage (NCBI taxonomy): Eukaryota > Metazoa > Arthropoda > Arachnida > Ixodida > Ixodidae > Rhipicephalus > Rhipicephalus microplus. The sequence continues at coordinate 437,965 of NW_027464690.1, read as the reverse complement.
ACTGCGATAGGTAAAATGTTGTGAAAGCACACAAAACAGCATGAGCAAGCCAAATACTGCGTGTTGTACCGTTACAAGTGCGAAAGTGCTATGTTGTGACATTCTCGGTAAAGCGCATGCAAGTATCGTGAAACCTTAAAGAACGATGTCATTTAGCGAGATACAGCGTTCTGTACTGTAATAAGTTGGTGAGAAACTGTGAGGTCAAGCAAATATCGTAATTGTGAACGAAACAGTGTAATTGAGCGTTTTTAGATACAAGTGCGAATGTTAGGTTAGGTTGACATATCAACCGTCGTAAAACCGCATTAAACAATGTCCCTTAGTGAGATGTAGTGTTTTTCAACATTACAAGTCGGGAACTACGACATCTAATGTGAAAGCGCATGAAACCGTCGTAATCTTGTAGAAAACATTGTAAAGTGGCGAGTAAAACGTTTTCTAACAATAGAAGTGCGAAGGTTAGGTTAGGTTAGGTTAGTTTAAGCTAGGTAGCGTCGTGAAACTACCAAAAACGACGTCATCTAACGAGATAGTGTTGTTTTATAGCGAGTATTAAACTGCGATAGGTGAAATGTTGTGAAAGCACACAAAACGGCATGAACAAGCCAAATACTGCGTGTTCTACCGTTACAAGTGCGAAACTGCTATATTGTGATATTCTCGTTAAATCGCATGCAAGCATCGTGAAACCTTAAAGAACAATGTCATTTAGCGAGATACAGCGTTCTGTACTGCAATAAGTTGGTGAAAAACTGTGAGGTTATGCAAATATCGTAATTGTGAACAAAACAGTGTAATAGAGCGTTTTTAGATACAAGTGCGAATGTTAGGTTAGGTTAAGATATGAACCGTCGTAAAACCGCATTAAACAATGTCAATTACTGAGATGCAGTGTTTTTCACCATTAAAAGTGGGGAACTACGATATTTATTGTGAAAGCGCTTGCAACCGTCGTTAGGTTAGGTTAGGTTAGGTTAGGTTAGGTTTGGTTAGGTTAGGTTAGGTTAGGTTAGGTTAGATTAGGTTAGGTTAGGTTGGGTTGAGTTGGGTTAGGTTAGGTTAGGTTAGGTTAGGTTAGGTTAGGTTAGGTTGGGTTAGGTTAGGTTAGGTTAGGTTACGTTAGGTTAGGTTACGTTAGGTTAGGTTAGGTTACGTTAGGTTAGGTTAGGTTAGGTAAGGATAATTTGGTTAGGTTAGGTAAAGTTAGGTTAGGTTAGGTTAGGTTGGGTTGGGTGTTGTTGGGTTGGGTTGGGTTAGGTTGGGTTAGGTTAGGTTAGGTTACGTTAGGTTAGGTTAGGTTACGTTAGGTTAGGTTAGGTCAGGTAAGGTTAGGTTACGTTAGAATAGGTTAGGTTAGGTTACATTAGGTTAGGTTAAGTTAGGTTAGGTTAGGTTTGGTTAGGTTAGGTTAGGTTAGCTTAGGTTAGGTTAGGTGTGGTTGGGTTGGGTTAGGTTGGGTTAGGTTAGGTTAGGTTAGGTTAGTTTAGGTTAGGTTAGGTTAGGTTAGGTTAAGTTGGGTTGGGTTAGGTTAGGTTAGATTAGGTAAGGTTAGGTTAGGTTAGGTTAGGTTAGGTTAAGGTATGAAGCGTCGTAAAACCGCATTAAACAATGTCACTTAGTAAGATGCAGTGTTTTTCACCTTTACAAGTTGGGAACTGTGATATCTAATGTGAAAGCGCTTGAAACCGTCGTAATGTTGTAGAAAGCAATGTAAAGTAGCAAGTAAAACGTTTTCTAACGATAGAAGTGCGAAGGTCATGTTAGGTTATGTTAGTTTAAGCTAGGTAGCGTCGTGAAACTACCAAAAACAACGTCATCTAACGAGATAGTGTTGTTTTATTGCGAGTACGAAACTGCGATAGGTGAAATGTTGTGAAAGCACACAAAACGGCATGAACAAGCCAAATACTGCGTGTTGTACCGTTAAAAGTGCGAAACTGCTATGTTGTGATATTCTCGTTAAAGCGCATGCAAGCATCGTGAAACCTTAAAGAACGATGTCATTTAGCGAGATACAGCGTTCTGTACTGCAATAAGTTGGTGAAAAACTGTGAGGTTATGCAAATATCCTAATTGTGAACGAAACAGTGTAATAGAGCGTTTTTTAATACAAGTGCGAATGTTAGGTTAGGTTAAGATATGAACCGTCGTAAAACCGCATTAAACAATGTCACTTAGTGAGATGCAGTGTTTTTCACCATTACAAGTTGGGAACTGCGATATCTAATGTGAAAGCACTTGCAAACGTCGTTAGGTTAGGTTAGGTTCGGTTAGGTTAGGTTATGTTAGGTTAGGTTGGGTTAGGTTAGGTTAGGTTACGTTAGGTTAAGGTATGAACCGTCGTAAAACCGCAATAAACAATGTCACTTAGTGAGATGCAGTGTTTTTCACCTTTACAAGTTGGGAACTGCGATATCTAATGTGAAAACGCTAGAAACCGTCGTAATGTTGTAGAAAGCAATGTAAAGAAGCGAGTAAAACGTTTTCTAACGATAGAAGTGCGAAGGTTATGTTAGGTTGAGTTATGTTAGTTTAAGCTAGGTAGCGTCGTGAAACCACCAAAAACGACGTCGTCTAACGAGATAGTTGTTTTATTGCGAGTACGAAACTGCGATAGGTAAAATGTTGTGAAAGCACACAAAACGGCATGAACAAGCCAAATACTGCGTGTTGTACCGTTACAAGTGCGAAAGTGCTATGTTGTGACATTCTCGGTAAAGCGCATGCAAGTATCGTGAAACCTTAAAGAACGATGTCATTTAGCGAGATACAGCGTTCTGTACTGTAATAAGTTGGTGAGAAACTGTGAGGTCAAGCAAATATCGTAATTTTGAACGAAACAGTGTAATTGAGCGTCTTTAGATACAAGTGCGAATGTTAGGTTAGGTTGACATATCAACCGTCGTAAAACCGCATTAAACAATGTCACTTAGTGAGATGTAGTGTTTTTCAACATTACAAGTCGGGAACTACGATATCTAATGTGAAAGCGCATGAAACCGTCGTAATCTTGTAGAAAACATTATAAAGTGGCGAGTAAAACGTTTTCTAACGATAGAAGTGCGAAGGTTAGGTTAGGTTAGGTTAGTTAAGCTAGGTAGCGTCGTGAAACTACCAAAAACGACGTCATCTAACGAGATAGTGTTGTTTTATAGCGAGTATTAAACTGCGATAGGTGAAATGTTGTGAAAGCACACAAATTGGCATGAACAAGCCAAATACTGCGTGTTCTACCGTTACGAGTGCGAAACTGCTATATTGTGATATTCTCGTTAAATCGCATGCAAGCATCGTGAAACCTTAAAGAACAATGTCATTTAGCGAGATACAGCGTTCTGTACTGCAATAAGTTGGTGAAAAACTGTGAGGTTATGCAAATATCGTAATTGTGAACAAAACAGTGTAATAGAGCGTTTTTAGATACAAGTGCGAATGTTAGGTTAGGTTAAGATATTAACCGTCGTAAAACCGCATTAAACAATGTCAATTACTGAGATGCAGTGTTTTTCACCATTACAAGTTGGTAACTGCGATATCTAATGTGAAAGCACTTGCAAACGTCGTTAGGTTAGGTTAGGTTAGGTTAGGTTAGGTTAGGTTATGTTAGGTTAGGTTGGGTTAGGTTAGGTTAGGTTACGTTAGGTTAAGGTATGAACCGTCGTAAAACCGCAATAAACAATGTCACTTAGTGAGATGCAGTGTTTTAACCATTACAAGTCGGGAACTGCGATATCTAATGTGAAAGCGCTTGCAAACGTCGTTAGGTTAGGTTAGGTTAGGTTAGGTTAGGTTAGGTTTGGTTAGGTTAGGTTAGGTTAGGTTAGGGTATGTTAGGTAAGGTTTGGTTAGGTTAGGTTAGGTTAGGTTGGGTGAGGTAAGGTTAGGTTAGGTTAAGATATGAACCGCGCTAAAACCGCATTAAACAATGTCACTTAGTGAGATGCTGTGTTTTCCACCATTACAAGTCGGGAACTGCGATATCTAATGTGAAAGCGCATGAAACCGTCGTAATCTTGTAGAAAACATTGTAAAGTAGCGAATAAAACGTTTTCTAACGATAGAAGTGCGAAGGTTCGGTTAGTTTGAGCTAGGTAGCGTCGTGAAACCACCAAAAACGATGTCCTCTAACGAGATAGTGTTGTTTTATTGCGAGTACGAAACTGCGATAGGTGAAATATTGGGAAAGCACACAAAATGGCATGAACTAGCCAGATACTGCGTCTTGTGCCGTTACAAGTGCGAAACTGCTTTATTGTGATATTCTCGTTAAAGCGCATGCAAGTATCGTGAAACCTCAAAGAACGATGTCATCTAGCGAGATACAGCGTTCTGTACTGTAATAAGTTGGTGAGAAACTGTGAGGTCAAGCAAATATCGTAATTGTGAACGAAACAGTGTAATTGAGCGTATTTAGATACAAGTGCGAATGTTAGGTTAGGTTGAGATATCAACCGTCGTAAAACCGCATTAAACAATGTCACTTATTGAGATGTAGTGTTTTTCAACATTACAAGTCGGGAACTACGATATCTAATGTGAAAGCGCATGAAACCGTCGTAATCTTGTAGAAAACATTGTAGAGTGGCGAGTAAAACGTTTTCTAACGATAGAAGTGCAAAGGTTAGGTTAGGTTAGGTTAGTTTAAGCTAGGTAGCGTCGTGAAACTACCAAAAACGACGTCATCTAACGAGATAGTGTTGTTTTATAGCGAGTATTAAACTGCGATAGGTGAAATGTGAAAGCACACAAAACGGCATGAACAAGCCAAAACTGCGTGTTCTACCGTTACAAGTGCGAAACTGCTATATTGTGATATTCTCGTTAAAGCGCATGCAAGCATCGTGAAACCTTAAAGAACAATGTCATTTAGCGAGATACAGCGTTCTGTACTGCAATAAGTTGGTGAAAAACTGTGAGGTTATGCAAATATCCTAATTGTGAACGAAACAGTGTAATAGAGCGTTTTTTTAATACAAGTGCGAATGTTAGGTTAGGTTAAGATATGAACCGTCGTAAAACCGCATTAATCAATGTCACTTAGTGAGATGCAGTGTTTTTCACCATTACAAGTCGGGAACTGCGATATTTAATGTGAAAGCGCTTGCAAACGTCGTTAGGTTAGGTTAGGTTAGGTTAGGTTAGGTTAGGTTAGGTTAGGTTACGTTAGGTTAGGTTAGGTTAGGTTTGGTTAGGTTAGGTTAGGTTAGGTTAGGTTAGGGTATGTTAGGTAAGGTTTGGTTAGGTTAGGTTAGGTTAGGTTGGTTTAGGTAAGGTTAGGTTAGGTTAAGATATGAACCGCGCTAAAACCGCGTTAAACAATGTCACTTAGTGAGATGCTGTGTTTTTCACCATTACAAGTCGGGAACTGCGATATCTAATGTGAAAGCGCATGAAACCGTCGTAATCTTGTAGAAAACATTGTAAAGTAGCGAATAAAACGTTTTCTAACGATAGAAGTGCGAAGGTTCGGTTAGTTTGAGTTATGTTAGTTTAAGCTAGGTAGCGTCGTGAAACCACCAAAAACGACGTCATCTAACGAGATAGTGTTGTTTTAATGCGAGTACGAAACTGCGACAGGTAAAATGTTGTGAAAGCACTCAAAACGGCATGAACAAGCCAAATACTGCGTGTTGTACCGTTACAAGTGCGAAACTGCTATGTTGTGACATTCTCGGTAAAGCGCATGCAAGTATCGTGAAACCTTAAAGAACGATGTCATTTAGCGAGATACAGCGTTCTGTACTGTAATAAGTTGGTGAGAAACTGTGAGGTCAAGCAAATATCGTAATTGTGAACGAAACAGTGTAATTGAGCGTCTTTAGATACAAGTGCGAATGTTAGGTTAGGTTGACATATCAACCGTCGTAAAACCGCATTAAACAATGTCACTTAGTGAGATGTAGTGTTTTTCAACATTACAAGTCGGGAACTACGATATCTAATGTGAAAGCGCATGAAACCGTCGTATTCTTGTAGAAAACATTGTAAAGTTGCGAGTAAACGTTTTCTAACGATAGAAGTGCGAAGGTTAGGTTAGGTTAGGTTAGTTTAAGCTAGGTAGCGTCGTGAAACTACCAAAAACGACGTCATCTAACGAGATAGTGTTGTTTTATTGCGAGTATTAAACTGCGATAGGTAAAATGTTGTGAATGCACACAAAACGGCATGAACAAGCCAAATACTGCGTGTTCTACCGTTACAAGTGCGAAACTGCTACATTGTGATATTCTCGTTAAAGCGCATGCAAGCATCGTGAAACCTTAAAGAACGATGTCATTTAGCGAGATACAGCGTTCTGTACTGCAATAAGTTGGTGAAAAACTGTGAGGTTATGCAAATATCGTAATTGTGAACGAAACAGTGTAATAGAGCGTTTTTCAATACAAGTACGAATGTTAGGTTAGGTTAAGATATTAACCGTCGTAAAACCGCATTAAACAATGTCACTTAGTGAGATGCAGTGTTTTTCACCATTACAAGTTGGGAACTGCGATATCTAATGTGAAAGCACTTGCAAACGTCGTTAGGTTAGGTTAGGTTAGGTTAGGTTAGGTTACGTTAGGTTAGGTTTGGTTAGGTTAGGTTAGGTTAGGTTACGTTAGGTTATGTTAGGTTAGGTTGGGATAGGTTAGGTTAGGTTACGTTAGCTTAAGGTATGAACCATCGTAAAACCGCAATAAACAATGTCACTTAGTGAGATGCAGTGTTTTTCACCTTTACAAGTTGGGAACTGCGATATCTAATGTGAAAGCGCTAGAAACCGTCGTAATGTTGTAGAAAGCAATGTAAAGTAGCGAGTAAAACGTTTTCTAACGATAGAAGTGCGAAGGTTATGTTAGGTTGAGTTATGTTAGTTTAAGCTAGGTAGCGTCGTGAAACCACCAAAAACGACGTCGTCTAACGAGATAGTTGTTTTATTGCGAGTACGAAACTGCGATAGGTAAAATGTTGTGAAAGCACACAAAACGGCATGAACAAGCCAAATACTGCGTGTTGTACCGTTACAAGTGCGAAAGTGCTATGTTGTGACATTCTCGGTAAAGCGCATGCAAGTATCGTGAAACCTTAAAGAACGATGTCATTTAGCGAGATACAGCGTTCTGTACTGTAATAAGTTGGTGAGAAACTGTGAGGTCAAGCAAATATCGTAATTTTGAACGAAACAGTGTAATTGAGCGTCTTTAGATACAAGTGCGAATGTTAGGTTAGGTTGACATATCAACCGTCGTAAAACCGCATTAAACAATGTCACTTAGTGAGATGTAGTGTTTTTCAACATTACAAGTCGGGAACTACGATATCTAATGTGAAAGCGCATGAAACCGTCGTAATCTTGTAGAAAACATTATAAAGTGGCGAGTAAAACGTTTTCCAACGATAGAAGTGCGAAGGTTAGGTTAGGTTAGGTTAGTTAAGCTAGGTAGCGTCGTGAAACTACCAAAAACGACGTCATCTAACGAGATAGTGTTGTTTTATAGCGAGTATTAAACTGCGATAGGTGAAATGTTCTGAAAGCACACAAAACGGCATGAACAAGCCAAATACTGCGTGTTCTACCGTTACAAGTGCGAAACTGCTATATTGTGATATTCTCGTTAAATCGCATGCAAGCATCGTGAAACCTTAAAGAACAATGTCATTTAGCGAGATACAGCGTTCTGTACTGCAATAAGTTGGTGAAAAACTGTGAGGTTATGCAAATATCGTAATTGTGAACAAAACAGTGTAATAGAGCGTTTTTAGATACAAGTGCGAATGTTAGGTTAGGTTAAGATATGAACCGTCGTAAAACCGCATTAAACAATGTCAATTACTGAGATGCAGTGTTTTTAACCATTAAAAGTGGGGAACTGCGATATTTAATGTGAAAGCGCTTGCAACCGTCGTTAGGTTAGGTTAGGTTAGGTTAGGTTAGGTTTGGTTAGGTTAGGTTAGGTTAGGTTAGGTTAGGTTAGATTAGGTTAGGTTGGGTTGAGTTGGGTTAGGTTAGGTTAGGTTAGGTTAGGTTGGGTTAGGTTAGGTTAGGTTAGGTTAGGTTACGTTAGGTAAGGTTACGTTAGGTTAGGTTAGGTTAGGTTACGTTAGGTTAGGTTAGGTTAGGTAAGGATAATTTGGTTAGGTTAGGTAAGGTTAGGTTAGGTTAGGTTAGGTTGGGTTGGGTGTTGGGTTGGGTTGGGTTGGGTTAGGTTGGGTTAGGTTAGGTTAGGTTAGGTTAGGTTACGTTAGGTTAGGTTAGGTTAGGTTTGGTTAGGTTAGGTTAGGTTAGGTTAGGTTAGGGTATGTTAGGTAAGGTTTGGTTAGGTTAGGTTAGGTTAGGTTGGTTTAGGTAAGGTTAGGTTAGGTTAAGATATGAACCGCGCTAAAACCGCGTTAAACAATGTCACTTAGTGAGATGCTGTGTTTTTCACCATTACAAGTCGGGAACTGCGATATCTAATGTGAAAGCGCATGAAACCGTCGTAATCTTGTAGAAAACATTGTAAAGTAGCGAATAAAACGTTTTCTAACGATAGAAGTGCGAAGGTTCGGTTAGTTTGAGTTATGTTAGTTTAAGCTAGGTAGCGTCGTAAAACCACCAAAAACGACGTCATCTAACGAGATAGTGTTGTTTTAATGCGAGTACGAAACTGCGACAGGTAAAATGTTGTGAAAGCACTCAAAACGGCATGAACAAGCCAAATACTGCGTGTTGTATCGTTACAAGTGCGAAACTGCTATATTGTGATATTCTCGTTGAAGCACATGCAAGCATCGTGAAACCTTAAAGAACGATGTCATTTAGCGAGATACAGCGTTCTGTACTGCAATAAGTTGGTGAAAAACTGTGAGGTTATGCAAATATCGTAATTGTGAACGAAACCGTGTAATAGAGCGTTTTTCAATACAAGTACGAATGTTAGGTTAGGTTAAGGTATGAACCGTCGTAAAACCGCAATAAACAATGTCACTTAGTGAGATGCAGTGTTTTTCACCTTTACAAGTTGGGAACTGCGATATCTAATGCGAAAGCGCTTGAAACCGTCGTAATGTTGTAGAAAGCAATGTAAAGTAGCGAGTAAAACTTTTTCTAACGATAGAAGTGCGAAGGTTATGTTAGGTTGAGTTATGTTAGTTTAAGCTAGGTAGCGTCGTGAAACCACCAAAAACGACGTCATCTAACGAGATAGTGTTGTTTTATTGCGAGTACGAAACTGCGATAGGTAAAATGTTGTGAAAGCACACAAAACAGCATGAACAAGCCAAATACTGCGTGTTGTACCGTTACAAGTGCGAAAGTGCTATGTTGTGACATTCTCGGTAAAGCGCATGCAAGTATCGTGAAACCTTAAAGAACGATGTCATTTAGCGAGATACAGCGTTCTGTACTGTAATAAGTTGGTGAGAAACTGTGAGGTCAAGCAAATATCGTAATTGTGAACGAAACAGTGTAATTGAGCGTTTTTAGATACAAGTGCGAATGTTAGGTTAGGTTGACATATCAACCGTCGTAAAACCGCATTAAACAATGTCCCTTAGTGAGATGTAGTGTTTTTCAACATTACAAGTCGGGAACTACGACATCTAATGTGAAAGCGCATGAAACCGTCGTAATCTTGTAGAAAACATTGTAAAGTGGCGAGTAAAACGTTTTCTAACGATAGAAGTGCGAAGGTTAGGTTAGGTTAGGTTAGTTTAAGCTAGGTAGCGTCGTGAAACTACCAAAACGACGTCATCTAACGAGATAGTGTTGTTTTATAGCGAGTATTAAACTGCGATAGGTGAAATGTTGTGAAAGCACACAAAACGGCATGAACAAGCCAAATACTGCGTGTTCTACCGTTACAAGTGCGAAACTGCTATATTGTGATATTCTCGTTAAATCGCATGCAAGCATCGTGAAACCTTAAAGAACAATGTCATTTAGCGAGATACAGCGTTCTGTACTGCAATAAGTTGGTGAAAAACTGTGAGGTTATGCAAATATCGTAATTGTGAACAAAACAGTGTAATAGAGCGTTTTTAGATACAAGTGCGAATGTTAGGGTAGGTTAAGATATGAACCGTCGTAAAACCGCATTAAACAATGTCAATTACTGAGATGCAGTGTTTTTCACCATTAAAAGTGGGGAACTGCGATATTTATTGTGAAAGCGCTTGCAACCGTCGTTAGGTTAGGTTAGGTTAGGTTAGGTTAGGTTAGGTTAGGTTTGGTTAGGTTAGGTTAGGTTAGGTTAGGTTAGGTTAGATTAGGTTAGGTTGGGTTGAGTTGGGTTAGGTTAGGTTAGGTTAGGTTAGGTTAGGTTAGGTTAGGTTGGGTTAGGTTAGGTTAGGTTAGGTTAGGTTACGTTAGGTTAGGTTACGTTAGGTTAGGTTAGGTTAGGTTACGTTAGGTTAGGTTAGGTTAGGTAAGGATAATTTGGTTAGGTTAGGTAGAGTTAGGTTAGGTTAGGTTAGGTTGGGTTGGGTGTTGTTGGGTTGGGTTGGGTTGGGTTAGGTTGGGTTAGGTTAGGTTAGGTTACGTTAGGTTAGGTTAGGTTAGGTTACGTTAGGTTATGTTAGGTTAGGTTAGGTTACGTTAGGTTAGGTTAGGTCAGGTAAGGTTAGGTTACGTTAGAATAGGTTAGGTTAGGTTACATTAGGTTAGGTTAAGTTAGGTTAGGTTAGGTTTGGTTAGGTTAGGTTAGGTTAGCTTAGGTTAGGTTAGGTTGGGTTGGGTTGGGTTAGGTTGGGTTAGGTTAGGTTAGGTTAGGTTAGGTTAGTTTAGGTTAGGTTAGGTTAGGTTAGGTTAAGTTGGGTTGGGTTAGGTTAGGTTAGATTAGGTAAGGTTAGGTTAGGTTAGGTTAGGTTAAGGTATGAAGCGTCGTAAAACCGCATTAAACAATGTCACTTAGTGAGATGCAGTGTTTTTCACCTTTACAAGTTGGGAACTGTGATATCTAATGTGAAAGCGCTTGAAACCGTCGTAATGTTGTAGAAAGCAATGTAAAGTAGCAAGTAAAACGTTTTCTAACGATAGAAGTGCGAAGGTCATGTTAGGTTATGTTAGTTTAAGCTAGGTAGCGTCGTGAAACTACCAAAAACAACGTCATCTAACGAGATAGTGTTGTTTTATTGCGAGTACGAAACTGCGATAGGTGAAATGTTGTGAAAGCACACAAAACGACATGAACAAGCCAAATACTGCGTGTTGTACCGTTACAAGTGCGAAACTGCTATGTTGTGATATTCTCGTTAAAGCGCATGCAAGCATCGTGAAACCTTAAAGAACGATGTCATTTAGCGAGATACAGCGTTCTGTACTGCAATAAGTTGGTGAAAAACTGTGAGGTTATGCAAATATCCTAATTGTGAACGAAACAGTGTAATAGAGCGTTTTTTAATACAAGTGCGAATGTTAGGTTAGGTTAAGATATGAACCGTCGTAAAACCGCATTAAACAATGTCACTTAGTGAGATGCAGTGTTTTTCACCATTACAAGTTGGGAACTACGATATCTAATGTGAAAGCGCATGAAACCGTCGTAATCTTGTAGAAAACATTATAAAGTGGCGAGTAAAACGTTTTCTAACGATAGAAGTGCGAAGGTTAGGTTAGGTTAGGTTAGTTAAGCTAGGTAGCGTCGTGAAACTACCAAAAACGACGTCATCTAACGAGATAGTGTTGTTTTATAGCGAGTATTAAACTGCGATAGGTGAAATGTTGTGAAAGCACACAAATTGGCATGAACAAGCCAAATACTGCGTGTTCTACCGTTACGAGTGCGAAACTGCTATATTGTGATATTCTCGTTAAAGCGCATGCAAGCATCGTGAAACCTTAAAGAACAATTTCATTTAGCGAGATACAGCGTTCTGTACTGCAATAAGTTGGTGAAAAACTGTGAGGTTATGCAAATATCGTAATTGTGAACAAAACAGTGTAATAGAGCGTTTTTAGATACAAGTGCGAATGTTAGGTTAGGTTAAGATATGAACCGTCGTAAAACCGCATTAAACAATGTCAATTACTGAGATGCAGTGTTTTTCACCATTAAAAGTGGGGAACTGCGATATTTAATGTGAAAGCGCTTGCAACCGTCGTTAGGTTAGGTTAGGTTAGGTTAGGTTAGGTTAGGTTAGGTTTGGTTAGGTTAGGTTAGGTTAGGTTAGGTTAGATTAGGTTAGGTTGGGTTGAGTTGGGTTAGGTTAGGTTAGGTTAGGTTAGGTTGGGTTGGGTTAGGTTAGGTTAGGTTAGGTTAGGTTACGTTAGGTTAGGTTACGTTAGGTTAGGTTAGGTTAGGTTACGTTAGGTTAGGTTAGGTTAGGTAAGGATAATTTGGTTAGGTTAGGTAAGGTTAGGTTAGGTTAGGTTAGGTTGGGTTGGGTGTTGGGTTGGGTTGGGTTGGGTTAGGTTGGGTTAGGTTAGGTTAGGTTACGTTAGGTTAGGTTAGGTTACGTTAGGTTATGTTAGGTTAGGTTAGGTTACGTTAGGTTAGGTTAGGTCAGGTAAGGTTAGGTTACGTTAGAATAGGTTAGGTTAGGTTACGTTAGGTTAGGTTAAGTTAGGTTAGGTTAGGTTTGGTTAGGTTAGGTTAGGTTAGCTTAGGTTAGGTTAGGTTGGGATGGGTTGGGTTAGGTTGGGTTAGGTTAGGTTAGGTTAGGTTGGGTTAGGTTAGTTTAGGTTAGGTTAGGTTAGGTTAGGTTAAGTTGGGTTGGGTTAGGTTAGGTTAGGTTAGGTAAGGTTAGGTTAGGTTAGGTTAGGTTAAGGTATGAACCGTCGTAAAACCGCATTAAACAATGTCACTTAGTGAGATGCAGTGTTTTAACCATTACAAGTCGGGAACTGCGATATCTAATGTGAAAGCGCTTGCAAACGTCGTTAGGTTAGGTTAGGTTAGGTTAGGTTAGGTTAGGTTAGGTTAGGTTTGGTTAGGTTAGGTTAGGTTAGGTTAGGGTATGTTAGGTAAGGTTTGGTTAGGTTAGGTTAGGTTAGGTTGGGTGAGGTAAGGTTAGGTTAGGTTAAGATATGAACCGCGCTAAAACCGCATTAAACAATGTCACTTAGTGAGATGCTGTGTTTTCCACCATTACAAGTCGGGAACTGCGATATCTAATGTGAAAGCGCATGAAACCGTCGTAATCTTGTAGAAAACATTGTAAAGTAGCGAATAAAACGTTTTCTAACGATAGAAGTGCGAAGGTTCGGTTAGTTTGAGCTAGGTAGCGTCGTGAAACCACCAAAAACGATGTCATCTAACGAGATAGTGTTGTTTTATTGCGAGTACGAAACTGCGATAGGTGAAATATTGGGAAAGCACACAAAATGGCATGAACTAGCCAGATACTGCGTCTTGTGCCGTTACAAGTGCGAAACTGCTTTATTGTGATATTCTCGTTAAAGCGCATGCAAGTATCGTGAAACCTTAAAGAACGATGTCATCTAGCGAGATACAGCGTTCTGTACTGTAATAAGTTGGTGAGAAACTGTGAGGTCAAGCAAATATCGTAATTGTGAACGAAACAGTGTAATTGAGCGTATTTAGATACAAGTGCGAATGTTAGGTTAGGTTGAGATATCAACCGTCGTAAAACCGCATTAAACAATGTCACTTAGTGAGATGTAGTGTTTTTCAACATTACAAGTCGGGAACTACGATATCTAATGTGAAAGCGCATGAAACCGTCGTAATCTTGTAGAAAACATTGTAAAATTGCGAGTAAAACGTTTTCTAACGTTAGAAGTGCGAAGGTTAGGTTAGGTTAGGTTAGTTTAAGCTAGGTAGCGTCGTGAAACTACCAAAAACGACGTCATCTAACGAGATAGTGTTGTTTTATTGCGAGTATTAAACTGCGATAGGTGAAATGTGAATGCACACAAAACGGCATGAACAAGCCAAATACTGCGTGTTCTACCGTTACAAGTGCGAAACTGCTATATTGTGATATTCTCGTTAAAGCGCATGAAAGCATCGTGAAACCTTAAAGAACAATGTCATTTAGCGAGATACAGCGTTCTGTACTGCAATAAGTTGGTGAAAAACTGTGAGGTTATGCAAATATCGTAATTGTGAACGAAACAGTGTAATAGAGCGTTTTTCAATACAAGTACGAATGTTAGGTTAGGTTAAGATATGAACCGTCGTAAAACCGCATTAAACAATGTCACTTAGTGAGATGCAGTGTTTTTCACCATTACAAGTTGGGAACTGCGATATCTAATGTGAAAGCGCTTGCAAACGTCGTTAGGTTAGGTTAGGTTAGGTTAGGTTAGGTTAGGTTAGGTTAGGTTTGGTTAGGTTAGGTTAGGTTAGGTTATGTTAGGTTAGGTTGGGTTAGGTTAGGTTAGGTTACGTTAGGTTAAGGTATGAACCGTCGTAAAACCGCAATAAACAATGTCACTTAGTGAGATGCAGTGTTTTTCACCTTTACAAGTTGGGAACTGCGATATCTAATGTCAAAGCGCTTGAAACCGTCGTAATGTTGTAGAAAGCAATGTAAAGTAGCGAGTAAAACGTTTTCTAACGATAGAAGTGCGAAGGTTATGTTAGGTTGAGTTATGTTAGTTTAAGCTAGGTAGCGTCGTGAAACCACCAAAAACGACGTCATCTAACGAGATAGTGTTGTTTTATTGCGAGTACGAAACTGCGATAGGTAAAATGTTGTGAAAGCACACAAAACGGCATGAACAAGCCAAATACTGCGTGTTGTACCGTTACAAGTGCGAAACTGCTATGTTGTGACATTCTCGGTAAAGCGCATGCAAGTATCGTGAAACCTTAAAGAACGATGTCATTTAGCGAGATACAGCGTTCTGTACTGTAATAAGTTGGTGAGAAACTGTGAGGTCAAGCAAATATCGTAATTGTGAACGAAACAGTGTAATTGAGCGTCTTTAGATACAAGTGCGAATGTTAGGTTAGGTTGACATATCAACCGTCGTAAAACCGCATTAAACAATGTCACTTATTGAGATGTAGTGTTTTTCAACATTACAAGTCGGGAACTACGATATCTAATGTGAAAGCGCATGAAACCGTCGTAATCTTGTAGAAAACATTGTAAAGTGGCGAGTAAAACGTTTTCTAACGATAGAAGTGCAAAGGTTAGGTTAGGTTAGGTTAGTTTAAGCTAAGTAGCGTCGTGAAACTACCAAAAACGACGTCATCTAACGAGATAGTGTTGTTTTATAGCGAGTATTAAACTGCGATAGGTGAAATGTTGTGAAAGCACACAAAACGGCATGAACAAGCCAAATACTGCGTGTTCTACCGTTACAAGTGCGAAACTGCTATATTGTGATATTCTCGTTAAAGCGCATGCAAGCATCGTGAAACCTTAAAGAACAATGTCATTTAGCGAGATACAGCGTTCTGTACTGCAATAAGTTGGTGAAAAACTGTGAGGTTATGCAAGTATCCTAATTGTGAACGAAACAGTGTAATAGAGCGTTTTTTAATACAAGTGCGAATGTTAGGTTAGGTTAAGATATGAACCGTCGTAAAACCGCATTAATCAATGTCACTTAGTGAGATGCAGTGTTTTTCACCATTACAAGTCGGGAACTGCGATATCTAATGTGAAAGCGCTTGCAACCGTCGTTAGGTTAGGTTAGGTTAGGTTAGGTTAGGTTAGGTTAGGTTTGGTTAGGTTAGGTTAGGTTAGGTTAGATTAGGTTAGGTTGGGTTGAGTTGGGTTAGGTTAGGTTAGGTTAGGTTAGGTTGGGTTGGGTTAGGTTAGGTTAGGTTAGGTTAGGTTAGGTTACGTTAGGTTAGGTTACGTTAGGTTAGGTTAGGTTAGGTTACGTTAGGTTAGGTTAGGTTAGGTAAGGATAATTTGGTTAGGTTAGGTAAGGTTAGGTTAGGTTAGGTTAGGTTGGGTTGGGTGTTGGGTTGGGTTGGGTTGGGTTAGGTTGGGTTAGGTTAGGTTAGGTTACGTTAGGTTAGGTTAGGTTAGGTTACGTTAGGCTATGTTAGGTTAGGTTAGGTTACGTTAGGTTAGGTTAAGTTAGGTTAGGTTAGGTTTGGTTAGGTTAGGTTAGGTTAGCTTAGGTTAGGTTAGGTTGGGATGGGTTGGGTTAGGTTGGGTTAGGTTAGGTTAGGTTAGGTTAGGTTGGGTTAGGTTAGTTTAGGTTAGGTTAGGTTAGGTTAGGTTAAGTTGGGTTGGGTTAGGTTAGGTTAGGTTAGGTAAGGTTAGGTTAGGTTAGGTTAGGTTAAGGTATGAACCGTCGTAAAACCGCATTAAACAATGTCACTTAGTGAGATGCAGTGTTTTAACCATTACAAGTCGGGAACTGCGATATCTAATGTGAAAGCGCTTGCAAACGTCGTTAGGTTAGGTTAGGTTAGGTTAGGTTAGGTTAGGTTAGGTTTGGTTAAGTTAGGTTAGGTTAGGTTAGGGTATGTTAGGTAAGGTTTGGTTAGGTTAGGTTAGGTTAGGTTGGGTGAGGTAAGGTTATGTTAGGTTAAGATATGAACCGCGCTAAAACCGCATTAAACAATGTCACTTAGTGAGATGCTGTGTTTTCCACCATTACAAGTCGGGAACTGCGATATCTAATGTGAAAGCGCATGAAACCGTCGTAATCTTGTAGAAAACATTGTAAAGTAGCGAATAAAACGTTTTCTAACGATAGAAGTGCGAAGGTTTGGTTAGTTTGAGCTAGGTAGCGTCGTGAAACCACCAAAAACGATGTCATCTAACGAGATAGTGTTGTTTTATTGCGAGTACGAAACTGCGATAGGTGAAATATTGGGAAAGCACACAAAATGGCATGAACTAGCCAGATACTGCGTCTTGTGCCGTTACAAGTGCGAAACTGCTTTATTGTGATATTCTCGTTAAAGCGCATGCAAGTATCGTGAAACCTTAAAGAACGATGTCATCTAGCGAGATACAGCGTTCTGTACTGTAATAAGTTGGTGAGAAACTGTGAGGTCAAGCAAATATCGTAATTGTGAACGAAACAGTGTAATTGAGCGTATTTAGATACAAGTGCGAATGTTAGGTTAGGTTGAGATATCAACCGTCTTGAAACCGCATTAAACAATGTCACTTAGTGAGATGTAGTGTTTTTCAACATTACAAGTCGGGAACTACGATATCTAATGTGAAAGCGCATGAAACCGTCGTAATCTTGTAGAAAACATTGTAAAATTGCGAGTAAAACGTTTTCTAACGTTAGAAGTGCGAAGGTTAGGTTAGGTTAGGTTAGTTTAAGCTAGGTAGCGTCGTGAAACTACCAAAAACGACGTCATCTAACGAGATAGTGTTGTTTTATTGCGAGTATTAAACTGCGATAGGTGAAATGTGAATGCACACAAAACGGCATGAACAAGCCAAATACTGCGTGTTCTACCGTTACAAGTGCGAAACTGCTATATTGTGATATTCTCGTTAAAGCGCATGAAAGCATCGTGAAACCTTAAAGAACAATGTCATTTAGCGAGATACAGCGTTCTGTACTGCAATAAGTTGGTAAAAAACTGTGAGGTTATGCAAATATCGTAATTGTGAACGAAACAGTGTAATAGAGCGTTTTTCAATACAAGTACGAATGTTAGGTTAGGTTAAGATATGAACCGTCGTAAAACCGCATTAAACAATGTCACTTAGTGAGATGCAGTGTTTTTCACCATTACAAGTTGGGAACTGCGATATCTAATGTGAAAGCGCTTGCAAACGTCGTTAGGTTAGGTTAGGTTAGGTTAGGTTAGGTTAGGTTAGGTTAGGTTAGGTTTGGTTAGGTTAGGTTAGGTTATGTTAGGTTAGGTTGGGTTAGGTTAGGTTAGGTTACGTTAGGTTAAGGTATGAACCGTCGTAAAACCGCAATAAACAATGTCACTTAGTGAGATGCAGTGTTTTTCACCTTTACAAGTTGGGAACTGCGATATCTAATGTCAAAGCGCTTGAAACCGTCGTAATGTTGTAGAAAGCAATGTAAAGTAGCGAGTAAAACGTTTTCTAACGATAGAAGTGCGAAGGTTATGTTAGGTTGAGTTATGTTAGTTTAAGCTAGGTAGCGTCGTGAAACCACCAAAAACGACGTCATCTAACGAGATAGTGTTGTTTTATTGCGAGTACGAAACTGCGATAGGTAAAATGTTGTGAAAGCACACAAAACGGCATGAACAAGCCAAATACTGCGTGTTGTACCGTTACAAGTGCGAAACTGCTATGTTGTGACATTCTCGGTAAAGCGCATGCAAGTATCGTGAAACCTTAAAGAACGATGTCATTTAGCGAGATACAGCGTTCTGTACTGTAATAAGTTGGTGAGAAACTGTGAGGTCAAGCAAATATCGTAATTGTGAACGAAACAGTGTAATTGAGCGTCTTTAGATACAAGTGCGAATGTTAGGTTAGGTTGACATATCAACCGTCGTAAAACCGCATTAAACAATGTCACTTATCGAGATGTAGTGTTTTTCAACATTACAAGTCGGGAACTACGATATCTAATGTGAAAGCGCATGAAACCGTCGTAATCTTGTAGAAAACATTGTAAAGTGGCGAGTAAAACGTTTTCTAACGATAGAAGTGCAAAGGTTAGGTTAGGTTAGGTTAGTTTAAGCTAAGTAGCGTCGTGAAACTACCAAAAACGACGTCATCTAACGAGATAGTGTTGTTTTATAGCGAGTATTAAACTGCGATAGGTGAAATGTTGTGAAAGCACACAAAACGGCATGAACAAGCCAAATACTGCGTGTTCTACCGTTACAAGTGCGAAACTGCTATATTGTGATATTCTCGTTAAAGCGCATGCAAGCATCGTGAAACCTTAAAGAACAATGTCATTTAGCGAGATACAGCGTTCTGTACTGCAATAAGTTGGTGAAAAACTGTGAGGTTATGCAAATATCCTAATTGTGAACGAAACAGTGTAATAGAGCGTTTTTTAATACAAGTGCGAATGTTAGGTTAGGTTAAGATATGAACCGTCGTAAAACCGCATTAATCAATGTCACTTAGTGAGATGCAGTGTTTTTCACCATTACAAGTCGGGAACTGCGATATCTAATGTGAAAGCGCTTGCAACCGTCGTTAGGTTAGGTTAGGTTAGGTTAGGTTAGGTTAGGTTAGGTTTGGTTAGGTTAGGTTAGGTTAGGTTAGATTAGGTTAGGTTGGGTTGAGTTGGGTTAGGTTAGGTTAGGTTAGGTTAGGTTGGGTTGGGTTAGGTTAGGTTAGGTTAGGTTAGGTTACGTTAGGTTAGGTTACGTTAGGTTAGGTTAGGTTAGGTTACGTTAGGTTAGGTTAGGTTAGGTAAGGATAATTTGGTTAGGTTAGGTAAGGTTAGGTTAGGTTAGGTTAGGTTGGGTTGGGTGTTGGGTTGGGTTGGGTTGGGTTAGGTTGGGTTAGGTTAGGTTAGGTTACGTTAGGTTAGGTTAGGTTAGGTTACGTTAGGCTATGTTAGGTTAGGTTAGGTTACGTTAGGTTAGGTTAGGTCAGGTAAGGTTAGGTTACGTTAGAATAGGTTAGGTTAGGTTACGTTATGTTAGGTTAAGTTAGGTTAGGTTAGGTTTGGTTAGGTTAGGTTAGGTTAGCTTAGGTTAGGTTAGGTTGGGATGGGTTGGGTTAGGTTGGGTTAGGTTAGGTTAGGTTAGGTTGGGGTAGGTTAGTTTAGGTTAGGTTAGGTTAGGTTAGGTTAAGTTGGGTTGGGTTAGGTTAGGTAAGGTTAGGTTAGGTTAGGTTAGGTTAAGGTATGAACCGTCGTAAAACCGCATTAAACAATGTCACTTAGTGAGATGCAGTGTTTTAACCATTACAAGTCGGGAACTGCGATATCTAATGTGAAAGCGCTTGCAAACGTCGTTAGGTTAGGTTAGGTTAGGTTAGGTTAGGTTAGGTTAGGTTTGGTTAGGTTAGGTTAGGTTAGGTTAGGGTATGTTAGGTAAGGTTTGGTTAGGTTAGGTTAGGTTAGGTTGGGTGAGGTAAGGTTAGGTTAGGTTAAGATATGAACCGCGCTAAAACCGCATTAAACAATGTCACTTAGTGAGATGCTGTGTTTTCCACCATTACAAGTCGGGAACTGCGATATCTAATGTGAAAGCGCATGAAACCGTCGTAATCTTGTAGAAAACATTGTAAAGTAGCGAATAAAACGTTTTCTAACGATAGAAGTGCGAAGGTTCGGTTAGTTTGAGCTAGGTAGCGTCGTGAAACCACCAAAAACAATGTCATCTAACGAGATAGTGTTGTTTTATTGCGAGTACGAAACTGCGATAGGTGAAATATTGGGAAAGCACACAAAATGGCATGAACTAGCCAGATACTGCGTCTTGTGCCGTTACAAGTGCGAAACTGCTTTATTGTGATATTCTCGTTAAAGCGCATGCAAGTATCGTGAAACCTTAAAGAACGATGTCATCTAGCGAGATACAGCGTTCTGTACTGTAATAAGTTGGTGAGAAACTGTGAGGTCAAGCAAATATCGTAATTGTGAACGAAACAGTGTAATTGAGCGTATTTAGATACAAGTGCGAATGTTAGGTTAGGTTGAGATATCAACCGTCGTAAAACCGCATTAAACAATGTCACTTAGTGAGATGTAGTGTTTTTCAACATTACAAGTCGGGAACTACGATATCTAATGTGAAAGCGCATGAAACCGTCGTAATCTTGTAGAAAACATTGTAAAATTGCGAGTAAAACGTTTTCTAACGTTAGAAGTGCGAAGGTTAGGTTAGGTTAGGTTAGTTTAAGCTAGGTAGCGTCGTGAAACTACCAAAAATGACGTCATCTAACGAGATAGTGTTGTTTTATAGCGAGTATTAAACTGCGATAGGTGAAATGTTGTGAAAGCCCACAAAACGGCATGAACAAGCCAAATACTGCGTGTTCTACCGTTACAAGTGCGAAACTGCTATATTGTGATATTCTCGTTAAAGCGCATGCAAGCATCGTGAAACCTTAAAGAACAATGTCATTTAGCGAGATACAGCGTTCTGTACTGCAATAAGTTGGTGAAAAACAGTGAGGTTATGCAAATATCCTAATTGTGAACGAAACAGTGTAATAGAGCGTTTTTTAATACAAGTGCGAATGTTAGGTTAGGTTAAGATATGAACCGTCGTAAAACCGCATTAATCAATGTCACTTAGTGAGATGCAGTGTTTTTCATCATTACAAGTCGGGAACTGCGATATCTAATGTGAAAGCGCTTGCAAACGTCGTTAGGTTAGGTTAGGTTAGGTTAGGTTAGGTTAGGTTTGGTTAGGTTAGGTTAGGTTAGGTTAGGTTAGGGTATGTTAGGTAAGGTTTGGTTAGGTTAGGTTAGGTTGGTTTAGGTAAGGTTAGGTTAGGTTAAGATATGAACCGCGCTAAAACCGCGTTAAACAATGTCACTTAGTGAGATGCTGTGTTTTTCACCATTACAAGTCGGGAACTGCGATATCTAATGTGAAAGCGCATGAAACCGTCGTAATCTTGTAGAAAACATTGTAAAGTAGCGAATAAAACGTTTTCTAACGATAGAAGTGCGAAGGTTCGGTTAGTTTGAGTTATGTTAGTTTAAGCTAGGTAGCGTCGTGAAACCACCAAAAACGACGTCATCTAACGAGATAGTGTTGTTTTAATGCGAGTACGAAACTGCGACAGGTAAAATGTTGTGAAAGCACTCAAAACGGCATGAACAAGCCAAATACTGCGTGTTGTACCGTTACAAGTGCGAAACTGCTATGTTGTGACATTCTCGGTAAAGCGCATGCAAGTATCGTGAAACCTTAAAGAACGATGTCATTTAGCGAGATACAGCGTTCTGTACTGTAATAAGTTGGTGAGAAACTGTGAGGTCAAGCAAATATCGTAATTGTGAACGAAACAGTGTAATTGAGCGTCTTTAGATACAAGTGCGAATGTTAGGTTAGGTTGACATATCAAC
The DNA here is from genome assembly GCF_043290135.1 of Rhipicephalus microplus. Classification (NCBI taxonomy): domain Eukaryota; kingdom Metazoa; phylum Arthropoda; class Arachnida; order Ixodida; family Ixodidae; genus Rhipicephalus; species Rhipicephalus microplus. Next base: position 416,127 of record NW_027464690.1, on the reverse strand, counting down.
CGTCGTAAAACCGCATTAAACAATGTCACTTAGTGAGATGTAGTGTTTTTCAACGTTACAAGTCGGGAACTACGATATCTAATGTGAAAGCGCATGAGACCGTCGTAATCTTGTAGAAAACATTGTAAAGTTGCGAGTAAACGTTTTCTAACGATAGAAGTGCGAAGGTTAGGTTAGGTTAGGTTAGTTTAAGCTAGGTAGCGTCGTGAAACTACCAAAAACGACGTCATCTAACGAGATAGTGTTGTTTTATTGCGAGTATTAAACTGCGATAGGTAAAATGTTGTGAATGCACACAAAACGGCATGAACAAGCCAAATACTGCGTGTTCTACCGTTGCAAGTGCGAAACTGCTATATTGTGTTATTCTCGTTAAAGCGCATGCAAGCATCGTGAAACCTTAAAGAACGATGTCATTTAGCGAGATACAGCGTTCTGTACTGCAATAAGTTGGTGAAAAACTCTGAGGTTATGCAAATATCGTAATTGTGAACGAAACAGTGTAATAGAGCGTTTTTCAATACAAGTACGAATGTTAGGTTAGGTTAAGATATGAACCGTCGTAAAACCGCATTAAACAATGTCACTTAGTGAGATGCAGTGTTTTTCACCATTACAAGTGGGGAACTGCGATATTTATTGTGAAAGCGCTTGCAACCGTCGTTAGGTTAGGTTAGGTTAGGTTAGGTTAGGTTAGGTTAGGTTTGGTTAGGTTAGGTTAGGTTAGGTTAGGTTAGATTAGGTTAGGTTGGGTTGAGTTGGGTTAGGTTAGGTTAGGTTAGGTTAGGTTGGGTTAGGTTAAGTTAGGTTAGGTTAGGTTACGTTAGGTTAGGTTACGTTAGGTTAGGTTAGGTTAGGTTACGTTAGGTTAGGTTAGGTTAGGTAAGGATAATTTGGTTAGGTTAGGTAAAGTTAGGTTAGGTTAGGTTAGGTTGGGTTGGGTGTTGTTGGGTTGGGTTAGGTTGGGTTAGGTTAGGTTAGGTTACGTTAGGTTAGGTTAGGTTAGGTTACGTTAGGTTATGTTAGGTTAGGTTAGGTTACGTTAGGTTAGGTTAGGTCAGGTAAGGTTAGGTTACGTTAGAATAGGTTAGGTTAGTTTACGTTAGGTTAGGTTAAGTTAGGTTAGGTTAGGTTTGGTTAGGTTAGGTTAGGTTAGCTTAGGTTAGGTTAGGTTGGGTTGGGTTGGGTTAGGTTGGGTTAGGTTAGGTTAGGTTAGGTTAGGTGGGTTAGGTTAGTTTAGGTTAGGTTAGGTTAGGTTAGGTTAAGTTGGGTTGGGTTAGGTTAGGTTAGATTAGGTAAGGTTAGGTTAGGTTAGATTAGGTTAAGGTATGAAGCGTCGTAAAACCGCATTAAACAATGTCACTTAGTGAGATGCAGTGTTTTTCACCTTTACAAGTTGGGAACTGTGATATCTAATGTGAAAGCGCTTGAAACCGTCGTAATGTTGTAGAAAGCAATGTAAAGTAGCAAGTAAAACGTTTTCTAACGATAGAAGTGCGAAGGTCATGTTACGTTATGTTAGTTTAAGCTAGGTAGCGTCGTGAAACTACCAAAAACAACGTCATCTAACGAGATAGTGTTGTTTTATTGCGAGTACGAAACTGCGATAGGTGAAATGTTGTGAAAGCACACAAAACGGCATGAACAAGCCAAATACTGCGTGTTGTACCGTTACAAGTGCGAAACTGCTATGTTGTGATATTCTCGTTAAAGCGCATGCAAGCATCGTGAAACCTTAAAGAACGATGTCATTTAGCGAGATACAGCGTTCTGTACTGCAATAAGTTGGTGAAAAACTGTGAGGTTATGCAAATATCCTAATTGTGAACGAAACAGTGTAATAGAGCGTTTTTTAATACAAGTGCGAATGTTAGGTTAGGTTAAGTTATGAACCGTCGTAAAACCGCATTAAACAATGTCACTTAGTGAGATGCAGTGTTTTTCACCATTACAAGTTGGGAACTGCGATATCTAATGTGAAAGCACTTGCAAACGTCGTTAGGTTAGGTTAGGTTAGGTTAGGTTACGTTAGGTTAGGTTTGGTTAGGTTAGGTTAGGTTAGGTTAGGTTATGTTAGGTTAGGTTGGGTTAGGTTAGGTTAGGTTACGTTAGGTTAAGGTATGAACCGTCGTAAAACCGCAATAAACAATGTCACTTAGTGAGATGCAGTGTTTTTCACCTTTACAAGTTGGGAACTGCGATATCTAATGTGAAAGCGCTAGAAACCGTCGTAATGTTGTAGAAAGCAATGTAAAGTAGCGAGTAAAACGTTTTCTAACGATAGAAGTGCGAAGGTTATGTTAGGTTGAGTTATGTTAGTTTAAGCTAGGTAGCGTCGTGAAACCACCAAAAACGACGTCGTCTAACGAGATAGTTGTTTTATTGCGAGTACGAAACTGCGATAGGTAAAATGTTGTGAAAGCACACAAAACGGCATGAACAAGCCAAATACTGCGTGTTGTACCGTTACAAGTGCGAAAGTGCTATGTTGTGACATTCTCGGTAAAGCGCATGCAAGTATCGTGAAACCTTAAAGAACGATGTCATTTAGCGAGATACAGCGTTCTGTACTGTAATAAGTTGGTGAGAAACTGTGAGGTCAAGCAAATATCGTAATTTTGAACGAAACAGTGTAATTGAGCGTCTTTAGATACAAGTGCGAATGTTAGGTTAGGTTGACATATCAACCGTCGTAAAACCGCATTAAACAATGTCACTTAGTGAGATGTAGTGTTTTTCAACATTACAAGTCGGGAACTACGATATCTCATGTGAAAGCGCATGAAACCGTCGTAATCTTATAGAAAACATTATAAAGTGGCGAGTAAAACGTTTTCTAACGATAGAAGTGCGAAGGTTAGGTTAGGTTAGGTTAGTTAAGCTAGGTAGCGTCGTGAAACTACCAAAAACGACGTCATCTAACGAGATAGTGTTGTTTTATAGCGAGTATTAAACTGCGATAGGTGAAATGTTGTGAAAGCACACAAATTGGCATGAACAAGCCAAATACTGCGTGTTCTACCGTTACAAGTGCGAAACTGCTATATTGTGATATTCTCGTTAAATCGCATGCAAGCATCGTGAAACCTTAAAGAACAATGTCATTTAGCGAGATACAGCGTTCTGTACTGCAATAAGTTGGTGAAAAACTGTGAGGTTATGCAAATATCGTAATTGTGAACAAAACAGTGTAATAGAGCGTTTTTAGATACAAGTGCGAATGTTAGGTTAGGTTAAGATATGAACCGTCGTAAAACCGCATTAAACAATGTCAATTACTGAGATGCAGTGTTTTTCACCATTAAAAGTGGGGAACTGCGATATTTAATGTGAAAGCGCTTGCAACCGTCGTTAGGTTAGGTTAGGTTAGGTTAGGTTTGGTTAGGTTAGGTTAAGTTAGGTTAGGTTAGATTAGGTTAGGTTGGGTTGAGTTGGGTTAGGTTAGGTTAGGTTAGGTTAGGTTGGGTTGGGTTAGGTTAGGTTAGGTTAGGTTAGGTTACGTTAGGTTAGGTTACGTTAGGTTAGGTTAGGTTAGGTTACGTTAGGTTAGGTTAGGTTAGGTAAGGATAATTTGGTTAGGTTAGGTAAGGTTAGGTTAGGTTAGGTTAGGTTGGGTTGGGTGTTGGGTTGGGTTGGGTTGGGTTAGGTTGGGTTAGGTTAGGTTAGGTTACGTTAGGTTAGGTTAGGTTAGGTTACGTTAGGTTATGTTAGGTTAGGTTAGGTTACGTTAGGTTAGGTTAGGTCAGGTAAGGTTAGGTTACGTTAGAATAGGTTAGGTTAGGTTACGTTAGGTTAGGTTAAGTTAGGTTAGGTTAGCTTTGGTTAGGTTAGGTTAGGTTAGCTTAGGTTAGGTTAGGTTGGGATGGGTTGGGTTAGGTTAGGATAGGTTAGGTTAGGTTGGGTTAGGTTAGTTTAGGTTAGGTTAGGTTAGGTTAGGTTAAGTTGGGTTGGGTTAGGTTAGGTTAGGTTAGGTAAGGTTAGGTTAGGTTAGGTTAGGTTAAGGTATGAACCGTCGTAAAACCGCATTAAACAATGTCACTTAGTGAGATGCAGTGTTTTAACCATTACAAGTCGGGAACTGCGATATCTAATGTGAAAGCGCTTGCAAACGTCGTTAGGTTAGGTTAGGTTAGGTTAGGTTAGGTTAGGTTAGGTTTGGTTAGGTTAGGTTAGGTTAGGTTAGGGTATGTTAGGTAAGGTTTGGTTAGGTTAGGTTAGGTTAGGTTGGGTGAGGTAAGGTTAGGTTGGGTTAAGATATGAACCGCGCTAAAACCCCATTAAACAATGTCACTTAGTGAGATGCTGTGTTTTCCACCATTACAAGTCGGGAACTGCGATATCTAATGTGAAAGCGCATGAAACCGTCGTAATCTTGTAGAAAACATTGTAAAGTAGCGAATAAAACGTTTTCTAACGATAGAAGTGCGAAGGTTCGGTTAGTTTGAGCTAGGTAGCGTCGTGAAACCACCAAAAACGATGTCATCTAACGAGATAGTGTTGTTTTATTGCGAGTACGAAACTGCGATAGGTGAAATATTGGGAAAGCACACAAAATGGCATGAACTAGCCAGATACTGCGTCTTGTGCCGTTACAAGTGCAAAACTGCTTTATTGTGATATTCTCGTTAAAGCGCATGCAAGTATCGTGAAACCTTAAAGAACGATGTCATCTAGCGAGATACAGCGTTCTGTACTGTAATAAGTTGGTGAGAAACTGTGAGGTCAAGCAAATATCGTAATTGTGAACGAAACAGTGTAATTGAGCGTATTTAGATACAAGTGCGAATGTTAGGTTAGGTTGAGATATCAACCGTCGTAAAACCGCATTAAACATTGTCACTTAGTGAGATGTAGTGTTTTTCAACATTACAAGTCGGGAACTACGATATCTAATGTGAAAGCGCATGAAACCGTCGTAATCTTGTAGAAAACATTGTAAAATTGCGAGTAAAACGTTTTCTAACGTTAGAAGTGCGAAGGTTAGGTTAGGTTAGGTTAGTTTAAGCTAGGTAGCGTCGTGAAACTACCAAAAACGACGTCATCTAACGAGATAGTGTTGTTTTATAGCGAGTATTAAACTGCGATAGGTGAAATGTTGTGAAAGCACACAAAACGGCATGAACAAGCCAAATACTGCGTGTTCTACCGTTACAAGTGCGAAACTGCTATATTGTGATATTCTCGTTAAAGCGCATGCAAGCATCGTGAAACCTTAAAGAACAATGTCATTTAGCGAGATACAGCGTTCTGTACTGCAATAAGTTGGTGAAAAACTGTGAGGTTATGCAAATATCGTAATTGTGAACGAAACAGTGTAATAGAGCGTTTTTCAATACAAGTACGAATGTTAGGTTAGGTTAAGATATGAACCGTCGTAAAACCGCATTAAACAATGTCACTTAGTGAGATGCAGTGTTTTTCACCATTACAAGTTGGGAACTGCGATATCTAATGTGAAAGCACTTGCAAACGTCGTTAGGTTAGGTTAGGTTAGGTTAGGTTAGGTTACGTTAGGTTAGGTTTGGTTAGGTTAGGTTAGGTTAGGTTATGTTAGGTTAGGTTGGGTTAGGTTAGGTTAGGTTACGTTAGGTTAAGGTATGAACCGTCGTAAAACCGCAAAAACAATGTCACTTAGTGAGATGCAGTGTTTTTCACCTTTACAAGTTGGGAACTGCGATATCTAATGTGAAAGCGCTTGAAACCGTCGTAATGTTGTAGAAAGCAATGTAAAGTAGCGAGTAAAACGTTTTCTAACGATAGAAGTGCGAAGGTTATGTTAGGTTGAGTTATGTTAGTTTAAGCCATGTAGCGTCGTGAAACCACCAAAAACGACGTCATCTAACGAGATAGTGTTGTTTTATTGCGAGTACAAAACTGCGATAGGTAAAATGTTGTGAAAGCACACAAAACGGCATGAACAAGCCAAATACTGCGTGTTGTACCGTTACAAGTGCGAAAGTGCTATGTTGTGACATTCTCGGTAAAGCGCATGCAAGTATCGTGAAACCTTAAAGAACGATGTCATTTAGCGAGATACAGCGTTCTGTACTGTAATAAGTTGGCGAGAAACTGTGAGGTCAAGCAAATATCGTAATTGTGAACGAAACAGTGTCATTGAGCGTCTTTAGATACAAGTGCGAATGTTAGGTTAGGTTGACATATCAATCGTCGTAAAACCGCATTAAACAATGTCACTTAGTGAGATGTAGTGTTTTTCAACATTACAAGTCGGGAACTACGATATCTAATGTGAAAGCGCATGAAACCGTCGTAATCTTGTAGAAAACATTGTAAAGTGGCGAGTAAAACGTTTTCTAACGATAGAAGTGCGACGGTTAGGTTAGGTTAGGTTAGTTTAAGCTAGGTAGCGTCGCGAAACTACCAAAAACGACGTCATCTAACGAGATAGTGTTGTTTTATAGCGAGTATTAAACTGCGATAGGTAAAATGTTGTGAATGCACACAAAACGGCATGAACAAGCCAAATACTGCGTGTTCTACCGTTGCAAGTGCGAAACTGCTATATTGTGTTATTCTCGTTAAAGCGCATGCAAGCATCGTGAAACCTTAAAGAACGATGTCATTTAGCGAGATACAGCGTTCTGTACTGCAATAAGTTGGTGAAAAACTCTGAGGTTATGCAAATATCGTAATTGTGAACGAAACAGTGTAATAGAGCGTTTTTCAATACAAGTACGAATGTTAGGTTAGGTTAAGATATGAACCGTCGTAAAACCGCATTAAACAATGTCACTTAGTGAGATGCAGTGTTTTTCACCATTACAAGTGGGGAACTGCGATATTTATTGTGAAAGCGCTTGCAACCGTCGTTAGGTTAGGTTAGGTTAGGTTAGGTTAGGTTAGGTTTGGTTAGGTTAGGTTAGGTTAGGTTAGGTTAGATTAGGTTAGGTTGGGTTGAGTTGGGTTAGGTTAGGTTAGGTTAGGTTAGGTTGGGTTAGGTTAAGTTAGGTTAGGTTAGGTTACGTTAGGTTAGGTTACGTTAGGTTAGGTTAGGTTAGGTTACGTTAGGTTAGGTTAGGTTAGGTAAGGATAATTTGGTTAGGTTAGGTAAAGTTAGGTTAGGTTAGGTTAGGTTGGGTTGGGTGTTGTTGGGTTGGGTTAGGTTGGGTTAGGTTAGGTTAGGTTACGTTAGGTTAGGTTAGGTTAGGTTACGTTAGGTTATGTTAGGTTAGGTTAGGTTACGTTAGGTTAGGTTAGGTCAGGTAAGGTTAGGTTACGTTAGAATAGGTTAGGTTAGTTTACGTTAGGTTAGGTTAAGTTAGGTTAGGTTAGGTTTGGTTAGGTTAGGTTAGGTTAGCTTAGGTTGGGTTGGGTTGGGTTAGGTTGGGTTAGGTTAGGTTAGGTTAGGTTAGGTGGGTTAGGTTAGTTTAGGTTAGGTTAGGTTAGGTTAGGTTAAGTTGGGTTGGGTTAGGTTAGGTTAGATTAGGTAAGGTTAGGTTAGGTTAGGTTAGGTTAAGGTATGAAGCGTCGTAAAACCGCATTAAACAATGTCACTTAGTGAGATGCAGTGTTTTTCACCTTTACAAGTTGGGAACTGTGATATCTAATGTGAAAGCGCTTGAAACCGTCGTAATGTTGTAGAAAGCAATGTAAAGTAGCAAGTAAAACGTTTTCTAACGATAGAAGTGCGAAGGTCATGTTAGGTTATGTTAGTTTAAGCTAGGTAGCGTCGTGAAACTACCAAAAACAACGTCATCTAACGAGATAGTGTTGTTTTATTGCGAGTACGAAACTGCGATAGGTGAAATGTTGTGAAAGCACACAAAACGGCATGAACAAGCCAAATACTGCGTGTTGTACCGTTACAAGTGCGAAACTGCTATGTTGTGATATTCTCGTTAAAGCGCATGCAAGCATCGTGAAACCTTAAAGAACGATGTCATTTAGCGAGATATAGCGTTCTGTACTGCAATAAGTTGGTGAAAAACTGTGAGGTTATGCAAATATCCTAATTGTGAACGAAACAGTGTAATAGAGCGTTTTTTAATACAAGTGCGAATGTTAGGTTAGGTTAAGATATGAACCGTCGTAAAACCGCATTAAACAATGTCACTTAGTGAGATGCAGTGTTTTTCACCATTACAAGTTGGGAACTGCGATATCTAATGTGAAAGCACTTGCAAACGTCGTTAGGTTAGGTTAGGTTAGGTTAGGTTACGTTAGGTTAGGTTTGGTTAGGTTAGGTTAGGTTAGGTTAGGTTATGTTAGGTTAGGTTGGGTTAGGTTAGGTTAGGTTACGTTAGGTTAAGGTATGAACCGTCGTAAAACCGCAATAAACAATGTCACTTAGTGAGATGCAGTGTTTTTCACCTTTACAAGTTGGGAACTGCGATATCTAATGTGAAAGCGCTAGAAACCGTCGTAATGTTGTAGAAAGCAATGTAAAGTAGCGAGTAAAACGTTTTCTAACGATAGAAGTGCGAAGGTTATGTTAGGTTGAGTTATGTTAGTTTAAGCTAGGTAGCGTCGTGAAACCACCAAAAACGACGTCGTCTAACGAGATAGTTGTTTTATTGCGAGTACGAAACTGCGATAGGTAAAATGTTGTGAAAGCACACAAAACGGCATGAACAAGCCAAATACTGCGTGTTGTACCGTTACAAGTGCGAAAGTGCTATGTTGTGACATTCTCGGTAAAGCGCATGCAAGTATCGTGAAACCTTAAAGAACGATGTCATTTAGCGAGATACAGCGTTCTGTACTGTAATAAGTTGGTGAGAAACTGTGAGGTCAAGCAAATATCGTAATTTTGAACGAAACAGTGTAATTGAGCGTCTTTAGATACAAGTGCGAATGTTAGGTTAGGTTGACATATCAACCGTCGTAAAACCGCATTAAACAATGTCACTTAGTGAGATGTAGTGTTTTTCAACATTACAAGTCGGGAACTACGATATCTAATGTGAAAGCGCATGAAACCGTCGTAATCTTGTAGAAAACATTATAAAGTGGCGAGTAAAACGTTTTATAACGATAGAAGTGCGAAGGTTAGGTTAGGTTAGGTTAGTTAAGCTAGGTAGCGTCGTGAAACTACCAAAAACGACGTCATCTAACGAGATAGTGTTGTTTTATAGCGAGTATTAAACTGCGATAGGTGAAATGTTGTGAAAGCACACAAATTGGCATGAACAAGCCAAATACTGCGTGTTCTACCGTTACAAGTGCGAAACTGCTATATTGTGATATTCTCGTTAAATCGCATGCAAGCATCGTGAAACCTTAAAGAACAATGTCATTTAGCGAGATACAGCGTTCTGTACTGCAATAAGTTGGTGAAAAACTGTGAGGTTATGCAAATATCGTAATTGTGAACAAAACAGTGTAATAGAGCGTTTTTAGATACAAGTGCGAATGTTAGGTTAGGTTAAGATATGAACCGTCGTAAAACCGCATTAAACAATGTCAATTACTGAGATGCAGTGTTTTTCACCATTAAAAGTGGGGAACTGCGATATTTAATGTGAAAGCGCTTGCAACCGTCGTTAGGTTAGGTTAGGTTAGGTTAGGTTAGGTTAGGTTTGGTTAGGTTAGGTTAAGTTAGGTTAGGTTAGATTAGGTTAGGTATTGGGTTGAGTTGGGTTAGGTTAGGTTAGGTTAGGTTGGGTTGGGTTAGGTTAGGTTAGGTTAGGTTAGGTTACGTTAGGTTAGGTTACGTTAGGTTAGGTTAGGTTACGTTAGGTTAGGTTAGGTTAGGTAAGGATAATTTGGTTAGGTTAGGTAAGGTTAGGTTAGGTTAGGTTAGGTTGGGTTGGGTGTTGGGTTGGGTTGGGTTGGGTTAGGTTGGGTTAGGTTAGGTTAGGTTACGTTAGGTTAGGTTAGGTTAGGTTACGTTAGGTTATGTTAGGTTAGGTTAGGTTACGTTAGGTTAGGTTAGGTCAGGTAAGGTTAGGTTACGTTAGAATAGGTTAGGTTAGGTTACGTTAGGTTAGGTTAAGTTAGGTTAGGTTAGGTTTGGTTAGGTTAGGTTAGGTTAGCTTAGGTTAGGTTAGGTTGGGATGGGTTGGGTTAGGTTAGGATAGGTTAGGTTAGGTTGGGTTAGGTTAGTTTAGGTTAGGTTAGGTTAGGTTAGGTTAAGTTGGGTTGGGTTAGGTTAGGTTAGGTTAGGTAAGGTTAGGTTAGGTTAGGTTAGGTTAAGGTATGAACCGTCGTAAAACCGCATTAAACAATGTCACTTAGTGAGATGCAGTGTTTTAACCATTACAAGTCGGGAACTGCGATATCTAATGTGAAAGCGCTTGCAAACGTCGTTAGGTTAGGTTAGGTTAGGTTAGGTTAGGTTAGGTTAGGTTAGGTTAGGTTTGGTTAGGTTAGGTTAGGTTAGGTTAGGGTATGTTAGGTAAGGTTTGGTTAGGTTAGGTTAGGTTAGGTTGGGTGAGGTAAGGTTAGGTTGGGTTAAGATATGAACCGCGCTAAAACCGCATTAAACAATGTCACTTAGTGAGATGCTGTGTTTTCCACCATTACAAGTCGGGAACTGCGATATCTAATGTGAAAGCGCATGAAACCGTCGTAATCTTGTAGAAAACATTGTAAAGTAGCGAATAAAACGTTTTCTAACGATAGAAGTGCGAAGGTTCGGTTAGTTTGAGCTAGGTAGCGTCGTGAAACCACCAAAAACGATGTCATCTAACGAGATAGTGTTGTTTTATTGCGAGTACGAAACTGCGATAGGTGAAATATTGGGAAAGCACACAAAATGGCATGAACTAGCCAGATACTGCGTCTTGTGCCGTTACAAGTGCAAAACTGCTTTATTGTGATATTCTCGTTAAAGCGCATGCAAGTATCGTGAAACCTTAAAGAACGATGTCATCTAGCGAGATACAGCGTTCTGTACTGTAATAAGTTGGTGAGAAACTGTGAGGTCAAGCAAATATCGTAATTGTGAACGAAACAGTGTAATTGAGCGTATTTAGATACAAGTGCGAATGTTAGGTTAGGTTGAGATATCAACCGTCGTAAAACCGCATTAAACATTGTCACTTAGTGAGATGTAGTGTTTTTCAACATTACAAGTCGGGAACTACGATATCTAATGTGAAAGCGCATGAAACCGTCGTAATCTTGTAGAAAACATTGTAAAATTGCGAGTAAAACGTTTTCTAACGTTAGAAGTGCGAAGGTTAGGTTAGGTTAGGTTAGTTTAAGCTAGGTAGCGTCGTGAAACTACCAAAAACGACGTCATCTAACGAGATAGTGTTGTTTTATAGCGAGTATTAAACTGCGATAGGTGAAATGTTGTGAAAGCACACAAAACGGCATGAACAAGCCAAATACTGCGTGTTCTACCGTTACAAGTGCGAAACTGCTATATTGTGATATTCTCGTTAAAGCGCATGCAAGCATCGTGAAACCTTAAAGAACAATGTCATTTAGCGAGATACAGCGTTCTGTACTGCAATAAGTTGGTGAAAAACTGTGAGGTTATGCAAATATCGTAATTGTGAACGAAACAGTGTAATAGAGCGTTTTTCAATACAAGTACGAATGTTAGGTTAGGTTAAGATATGAACCGTCGTAAAACCGCATTAAACAATGTCACTTAGTGAGATGCAGTGTTTTTCACCATTACAAGTTGGGAACTGCGATATCTAATGTGAAAGCACTTGCAAACGTCGTTAGGTTAGGTTAGGTTAGGTTAGGTTAGGTTACGTTAGGTTAGGTTTGGTTAGGTTAGGTTAGGTTAGGTTATGTTAGGTTAGGTTGGGTTAGGTTAGGTTAGGTTACGTTAGGTTAAGGTATGAACCGTCGTAAAACCGCAAAAAGAATGTCACTTAGTGAGATGCAGTGTTTTTCACCTTTACAAGTTGGGAACTGCGATATCTAATGTGAAAGCGCTTGAAACCGTCGTAATGTTGTAGAAAGCAATGTAAAGTAGCGAGTAAAACGTTTTCTAACGATAGAAGTGCGAAGGTTATGTTAGGTTGAGTTATGTTAGTTTAAGCCATGTAGCGTCGTGAAACCACCAAAAACGACGTCATCTAACGAGATAGTGTTGTTTTATTGCGAGTACAAAACTGCGATAGGTAAAATGTTGTGAAAGCACACAAAACGGCATGAACAAGCCAAATACTGCGTGTTGTACCGTTACAAGTGCGAAAGTGCTATGTTGTGACATTCTCGGTAAAGCGCATGCAAGTATCGTGAAACCTTAAAGAACGATGTCATTTAGCGAGATACAGCGTTCTGTACTGCAATAAGTTGGTGAAAAACTGTGAGGTTATGCAAATATCGTAATTGTGAACGAAACCGTGTAATAGAGCGTCTTTAGATACAAGTGCGAATGTTAGGTTAGGTTGACATATCAATCGTCGTAAAACCGCATTAAACAATGTCACTTAGTGAGATGTAGTGTTTTTCAACATTACAAGTCGGGAACTACGATATCTAATGTGAAAGCGCATGAAACCGTCGTAATCTTGTAGAAAACATTGTAAAGTGGCGAGTAAAACGTTTTCTAACGATAGAAGTGCGACGGTTAGGTTAGGTTAGGTTAGTTTAAGCTAGGTAGCGTCGTGAAACTACCAAAAACGACGTCATCTAACGAGATAGTGTTGTTTTATAGCGAGTATTAAACTGCGATAGGTGAAATGTTGTGAAAGCACACAAAACGGCATGAACAAGCCAAATACTGCGTGTTCTACCGTTACAAGTGCGAAACTGCTATATTGTGATATTCTCGTTAAAGCGCATGCAAGCATCGTGAAACCTTAAAGAACAATCTGCCCGATATGAAATGGGATTCCGACTGTGTAGCCCCACAAAAAAATCGAAATTGTTCTGCCTTTTCAGAACTAATGAGTGTCTATGGGCTACAACAATATGTGAACGAACCAACTCGGATTAACGCTTTACTAGATCTTTTACTAAGCAATGACGAAAATGTTATTGTTCACACAAACGTATGTCCAGGAATTAGTGATCATAGTTGCGTTGTTGCAGAGTTAAACGTTTCTAGAATACCTGCGTGTAAGCAAACCCCTCGAAATGTTTTCATGTACGACAGAGGGGACTTTAATGCCATTTCCGAAGAGCTGGTCTTGTATTATCCCACTTTTTTATGCATATCGGAGTCATGCGGCATGGATGAATTGTGGCAAATTTTCCGTGACAAGGTTACAGAGCTGGTGAATATGTACGTACCTCAGAGGTGTCTAAGATGCAGAAAGAGGCACAAACCCTGGTTCAACTCTGAGATACGCAAACTTGTTAGAAAAGCAGCGAATGCCCATAAAAGGTTTCTTAAAAAGAGAACAGCACTAAATAAAACAAAGCTCAAAAGTGTAAACAAAGAGCTTAAGTTAAAACTAAAACAGGCAAAGTGTGTCTTCTTTGACAAGCTAAACACAGACTTGAAGTGTAATCCAAAATTCTTTTGGAAGTATGTCAAGAGCAACAGAAAAGACGACACAGCTATCCCTGACCTTTTAACCCAGGAAAAAACTATAACGGATGACTTGGAGAAAGCTGAAGCATTTAACGCCTATTTTCAGTCAGTGTTTTCAAAAAGAACTGAACACTCTCCAATGCTACCTTCAAAAAATATTGGTAATGAAATGGCGGAAATTGAAATCGATTACGCTGGTTTGGATAGTCTGCTGCGTACTCTGGACACTTCTAAGGCTACAGGGCCTGACGGTATATCATCTCATGTACTTAAAAAGTGTCACGTTATTACTGCACAATATTTATGCATAATGTACAAGTTGTCTCTAGACACCGGCGTTATTCCAAGGGATTGGAAAACAGCCAATGTGGTTCCTGTACATAAGGCAGGAAGCAAAAAACATGTACAAAATTATCGTCCCATATCCTTAATTTCAACCTGTTGCAAATTATTAGAACATGTTATTTATAGCGCATTGTTCAAATATCTCGAATCTACTCATTTTTTTGCCCGCTCCCAGCATGGATTTCGGCAGGGTCGTTCATGCGTCACGCAACTAACTGAATTTCAGCATGACGTACTGACTGCGCTTGACCGTAACAACATTGTTGATGCATTATTTCTCGATTTTCGCAAGGCATTTGATACGGTCCCACATAATCTGTTAGACATTAAACTGGCTTCACTGAATATTAATGCTAAGCTGCAAACCTGGCTACGGAATTACTTAAGTGGTCGTAAACAGTGTGTTGTTTTAAATTCTAAAACGTCTTCATATGTAAACGTGACTTCAGGCGTGCCACAAGGTAGCGTTCTAGGTCCGCTGTTATTTTTGGTTTATATAAATGATATAGCATATAACATAAAATCTTGCATAAAATTATTCGCAGACGATTGCATCATCTACCGTCACATTACTTCAATCACAGACACTGAACTATTGCAAGATGACTTAAACACGGTAACACATTGGTGCTCCACGTGGAATATGTGCTTAAATATCTCGAAGTGCAACCACATCAGCTTTGCAAAGAACATTTCAAAAATCCAGTGCACATACAGTATTAATGGCGAGGCAGTCAAAAAGGTGCCCGAGTGTAAATATTTAGGAATTTACTTGACAGAATCGTTCCATTGGAACAGACACATAGACCAAATGATCTCAAAGGCTAGTAGAACGTTGTTTTTATTCGTAGAAACTTTCACTGTGCAACAAAAGAAGTGAAAGAAACTCTTTACTTCCTTCTTGTCAGGTCTATACTTGAATATGCTTGTGTTATCTGGGACCCGGCTCAAAAGTATCTTGCAAAAACAATAGAAAAAGTCCAAAACCAGGCAGCCCGTTTCGTCAGCAACAACTACGACCCATTCGCTAGTATGTCAGAAATAAAGGCCATATTAGGCTGGGAAACTCTAAAATCTAGAAGACGGAAACTTCGATTAAAACTTCTGCATAGCATATATTATAACCTAACAGGAATTAATAAGTCTGAATACCTACTAGCACCAACATATCGTTCCACAAGATGCCAACACTCACATAAAATACAAGAATACGCGTACAAAACCACTACTTTTGCCAACTCCTTCTTTTTAAAAACAATTAGAGACTGGAATGAACTTCCCGAAGGTATAGTGAACTTGAGTGACAACAGCGCTTTTTTCTCATCGTTGTGAAATTGTGACATATGTACTTCTCTTTTGGTACCTGTTGTCATGTGCAATATTGTACTAAAATATTTTTTTATTTTTTTTATTTTTATATGTTGTTATAATTGAATTTTTTCACTATGTTTGGCGTCTTATCGCAGAAATGTTTCCTATGACTTCTTATGTATACCCCCCTGCAGTAATGCCACTACGGCGTTGCAGGAACTATGTAAATAAAAAAAATAAAAAAAACAATGTCATTTAGCGAGATACAGCGTTCTGTACTGCAATAAGTTGGTGAAAAACTGTGAGGTTATGCAAATATCCTAATTGTGAACGAAACAGTGTAATAGAGCGTTTTTTATTACAAGTGCGAATGTTAGGTTAGGTTAAGATATGAACCGTCGTAAAACCGCATTAAACAATGTCACTTAGTGAGATGCAGTGTTTTTCACCATTACAAGTGGGGAACTGCGATATTTATTGTGAAAGCGCTTGCAACCGTCGTTAGGTTAGGTTAGGTTTGGTTAGGTTAGGTTAGGTTAGGTTAGGTTAGATTAGGTTAGGTTGGGTTGAGTTGGGTTAGGTTAGGTTAGGTTAGGTTAGGTTAGGTTGGGTTAGGTTAGGTTAGGTTACGTTAGGTTAGGTTACGTTAGGTTAGGTTAGGTTACGTTAGGTTAGGTTAGGTTAGGTAAGGATAATTTGGTTAGGTTAGGTAAAGTTAGGTTAGGTTAGGTTAGGTTGGGTTGGGTGTTGTTGGGTTGGGTTGGGTTGGGTTAGGTTGGGTTAGGTTAGGTTAGGTTACGTTAGGTTAGGTTAGGTTAGGTTACGTTAGGTTATGTTAGGTTAGGTTAGGTTACGTTAGGTTAGGTTAGGTCAGGTAAGGTTAGGTTACGTTAGAATAGGTTAGGTTAGGTTACGTTAGGTTAGGTTAAGTTAGGTTAGGTTAGGTTTGGTTAGGTTAGGTTAGGTTAGCTTAGGTTAGGTTAGGTTGGGTTGGGTTGGGTTAGGTTGGGTTAGGTTAGGTTAGGTTAGGTTAGGTGGGTTAGGTTAGTTTAGGTTAGGTTAGGTTAGGTTAAGTTGGGTTGGGTTAGGTTAGGTTAGATTAGGTAAGGTTAGGTTAGGTTAGGTTAGGTTAGGTTAAGGTATGAAGCGTCGTAAAACCGCATTAAACAATGTCACTTAGTGAGATGCAGTGTTTTTCACCTTTACAAGTTGGGAACTGTGATATCTAATGTGAAAGCGCTTGAAACCGTCGTAATGTTGTAGAAAGCAATGTAAAGTAGCAAGTAAAACGTTTTCTAACGATAGAAGTGCGAAGGTCATGTTAGGTTATGTTAGTTTAAGCTAGGTAGCGTCGTGAAACTACCAAAAACAACGTCATCTAACGAGATAGTGTTGTTTTATTGCGAGTACGAAACTGCGATAGGTGAAATGTTGTGAAAGCACACAAAACGGCATGAACAAGCCAAATACTGCGTGTTGTACCGTTACAAGTGCGAAACTGCTATGTTGTGATATTCTCGTTAAAGCGCATGCAAGCATCGTGAAACCTTAAAGAACGATGTCATTTAGCGAGATACAGCGTTCTGTACTGCAATAAGTTGGTGAAAAACTGTGAGGTTATGCAAATATCCTGATTGTGAACGAAACAGTGTAATAGAGCGTTTTTTAATACAAGTGCGAATGTTAGGTTAGGTTAAGATATGAACCGTCGTAAAACCGCATTAAACAATGTCACTTAGTGAGATGCAGTGTTTTTCACCATTACAAGTTGGGAACTGCGATATCTAATGTGAAAGCACTTGCAAACGTCGTTAGGTTAGGTTAGGTTAGGTTAGGTTACGTTAGGTTAGGTTTGGTTAGGTTAGGTTAGGTTAGGTTAGGTTATGTTAGGTTAGGTTGGGTTAGGTTAGGTTAGGTTACGTTAGGTTAAGGTATGAACCGTCGTAAAACCGCAATAAACAATGTCACTTAGTGAGATGCAGTGTTTTTCACCTTTACAAGTTGGGAACTGCGATATCTAATGTGAAAGCGCTAGAAACCGTCGTAATGTTGTAGAAAGCAATGTAAAGTAGCGAGTAAAACGTTTTCTAACGATAGAAGTGCGAAGGTTATGTTAGGTTGAGTTATGTTAGTTTAAGCTAGGTAGCGTCGTGAAACCACCAAAAACGACGTCGTCTAACGAGATAGTTGTTTTATTGCGAGTACGAAACTGCGATAGGTAAAATGTTGTGAAAGCACACAAAACGGCATGAACAAGCCAAATACTGCGTGTTGTACCGTTACAAGTGCGAAAGTGCTATGTTGTGACATTCATGGTAAAGCGCATGCAAGTATCGTGAAACCTTAAAGAACGATGTCATTTAGCGAGATACAGCGTTCTGTACTGTAATAAGTTGGTGAGAAACTGTGAGGTCAAGCAAATATCGTAATTTTGAACGAAACAGTGTAATTGAGCGTCTTTAGATACAAGTGCGAATGTTAGGTTAGGTTGACATATCAACCGTCGTAAAACCGCATTAAACAATGTCACTTAGTGAGATGTAGTGTTTTTCAACATTACAAGTCGGGAACTACAATATCTAATGTGAAAGCGCATGAAACCGTCGTAATCTTGTAGAAAACATTATAAAGTGGCGAGTAAAACGTTTTCTAACGATAGAAGTGCGAAGGTTAGGTTAGGTTAGGTTAGTTAAGCTAGGTAGCGTCGTGAAACTACCAAAAACGACGTCATCTAACGAGATAGTGTTGTTTTATAGCGAGTATTAAACTGCGATAGGTGAAATGTTGTGAAAGCACACAAATTGGCATGAACAAGCCAAATACTGCGTGTTCTACCGTTACAAGTGCGAAACTGCTATATTGTGATATTCTCGTTAAATCGCATGCAAGCATCGTGAAACCTTAAAGAACAATGTCATTTAGCGAGATACAGCGTTCTGTACTGCAATAAGTTGGTGAAAAACTGTGAGGTTATGCAAATATCGTAATTGTGAACAAAACAGTGTAATAGAGCGTTTTTAGATACAAGTGCGAATGTTAGGTTAGGTTAAGATATGAACCGTCGTAAAACCGCATTAAACAATGTCAATTACTGAGATGCAGTGTTTTTCACCATTAAACGTGGGGAACTGCGATATTTAATGTGAAAGCGCTTGCAACCGTCGTTAGGTTAGGTTAGGTTAGGTTAGGTTAGGTTAGGTTTGGTTAGGTTAGGTTAGGTTAGGTTAGGTTAGATTTGGTTAGGTTGGGTTGAGTTGGGTTAGGTTAGGTTAGGTTAGGTTGGGTTGGGTTGGGTTAGGTTAGGTTAGGTTAGGTTAGGTTACGTTAGGTTAGGTTACGTTAGGTTAGGTTAGGTTAGGTTACGTTAGGTTAGGTTAGGTTAGGTAAGGATAATTTGGTTAGGTTAGGTAAGGTTAGGTTAGGTTAGGTTAGGTTGGGTTGGGTTGGGTTAGGTTGGGTTAGGTTAGGTTAGGTTACGTTAGGTTAGGTTAGGTTAGGTTAGGTTACGTTAGGTTAGGTTAGGTCAGGTAAGGTTAGGTTACGTTAGAATAGGTTAGGTTAGGTTACGTTAGGTTAGGTTAAGTTAGGTTAGGTTAGGTTTGGTTAGGTTAGGTTAGGTTAGCTTAGGTTAGGTTAGGTTGGGATGGGTTGGGTTAGGTTGGGTTAGGTTAGGTTAGGTTAGGTTAGGTTGGGGTAGGTTAGTTTAGGTTAGGTTAGGTTAGGTTAGGTTAAGTTGGGTTGGGTTAGGTTAGGTTAGGTTAGGTAAGGTTAGGTTAGGTTAGGTTAGGGTATGTTAGGTAAGGTTTGGTTAGGTTAGGTTAGGTTAGGTGTGGTGAGGTAAGGTTAGGTTAGGTTAAGATATGAACCGCGCTAAAACCGCATTAAACAATATCACTTAGTGAGATGCTGTGTTTTCCACCATTACAAGTCGGGAACTGCGATATCTAATGTGAAAGCGCATGAAACCGTCGTAATCTTGTAGAAAACATTGTAAAGTAGCGAATAAAACGTTTTCTAACGATAGAAGTGCGAAGGTTCGGTTAGTTTGAGCTAGGTAGCGTCGTGAAACCACCAAAAACAATGTCATCTAACGAGATAGTGTTGTTTTATTGCGAGTACGAAACTGCGATAGGTGAAATATTGGGAAAGCACACAAAATGGCATGAACTAGCCAGATACTGCGTCTTGTGCCGTTACAAGTGCGAAACTGCTTTATTGTGATATTCTCGTTAAAGCGCATGCAAGTATCGTGAAACCTTAAAGAACGATGTCATCTAGCGAGATACAGCGTTCTGTACTGTAATAAGTTGGTGAGAAACTGTGAGGTCAAGCAAATATCGTAATTGTGAACGAAACAGTGTAATTGAGCGTATTTAGATACAAGTGCGAATGTTAGGTTAGGTTGAGATATCAACCGTCGTAAAACCGCATTAAACAATGTCACTTAGTGAGATGTAGTGTTTTTCAACATTACAAGTCGGGAACTACGATATCTAATGTGAAAACGCATGAAACCGTCGTAATCTTGTAGAAAACATTGTAAAATTGCGAGTAAAACGTTTTCTAACGTTAGAAGTGCGAAGGTTAGGTTAGGTTAGGTTAGTTTAAGCTAGGTAGCGTCGTGAAACTACCAAAAACGACGTCATCTAACGAGATAGTGTTGTTTTATAGCGAGTATTAAACTGCGATAGGTGAAATGTTGTGAAAGCACACAAAACGGCATGAACAAGCCAAATACTGCGTGTTCTACCGTTACAAGTGCGAAACTGCTATATTGTGATATTCTCGTTAAAGCGCATGCAAGCATCGTGAAACCTTAAAGAACAATGTCATTTAGCGAGATACAGCGTTCTGTACTGCAATAAGTTGGTGAAAAACTGTGAGGTTATGCAACTATCGTAATTTTGAACGAAACAGTGTAATTGAGCGTCTTTAGATACAAGTGCGAATGTTAGGTTAGGTTGACATATCAACCGTCGTAAAACCGCATTAAACAATGTCACTTAGTGAGATGTAGTGTTTTTCAACATTACAAGTCGGGAACTACGATATCTAATGTGAAAGCGCATGAAACCGTCGTAATCTTGTAGAAAACATTATAAAGTGGCGAGTAAAACGTTTTCTAACGATAGAAGTGCGAATGTTAGGTTAGGTTAAGATATGAACCGTCGTAAAACCGCATTAAACAATGTCAATTACTGAGATGCAGTGTTTTTCACCATTAAAAGTGGGGAACTGCGATATTTAATGTGAAAGCGCTTGCAACCGTCGTTAGGTTAGGTTAGGTTAGGTTAGGTTAGGTTAGGTTTGGTTAGGTTAGGTTAGGTTAGGTTAGGTTAGATTAGGTTAGGTTGGGTTGAGTTGGGTTAGGTTAGGTTAGGTTAGGTTAGGTTGGGTTAGGTTAGGTTAGGTTACGTTAGGTTAGGTTACGTTAGGTTAGGTTAGGTTAGGTTAGGTTAGGTTAGGTTAGGTTATGTTAGGTTAGGTTGGGATAGGTTAGGTTAGGTTACGTTAGGTTAAGGTATGAACCATCGTAAAACCGCAATAAACAATGTCACTTAGTGAGATGCAGTGTTTTTCACCTTTACAAGTTGGGAACTGCGATATCTAATGTGAAAGCGCTAGAAACCGTCGTAATGTTGTAGAAAGCAATGTAAAGTAGCGAGTAAAACGTTTTCTAACGATAGAAGTGCGAAGGTTATGTTAGGTTGAGTTATGTTAGTTTAAGCTAGGTAGCGTCGTGAAACCACCAAAAACGACGTCGTCTAACGAGATAGTTGTTTTATTGCGAGTACGAAACTGCGATAGGTAAGATGTTGTGAAACACACAAAACGGCATGAACAAGCCAAATACTGCGTGTTGTACCGTTACAAGTGCGAAAGTGCTATGTTGTGACATTCTCGGTAAAGCGCATGCAAGTATCGTGAAACCTTAAAGAACGATGTCATTTAGCGAGATACAGCGTTCTGTACTGTAATAAGTTGGTGAGAAACTGTGAGGTCAAGCAAATATCGTAATTTTGAACGAAACAGTGTAATTGAGCGTCTTTAGATACAAGTGCGAATGTTAGGTTAGGTTGACATATCAACCGTCGTAAAACCGCATTAAACAATGTCACTTAGTGAGATGTAGTGTTTTTCAACATTACAAGTCGGGAACTACGATATCTAATGTGAAAGCGCATGAAACCGTCGTAATCTTGTAGAAAACATTATAAAGTGGCGAGTAAAACGTTTTCTAACGATAGAAGTGCGAATGTTAGGTTAGGTTAAGATATGAACCGTCGTAAAACCGCATTAAACAATGTCAATTACTGAGATGCAGTGTTTTTCACCATTAAAAGTGGGGAACTGCGATATTTAATGTGAAAGCGCTTGCAACCGTCGTTAGGTTAGGTTAGGTTAGGTTAGGTTAGGTTTGGTTAGGTTAGGTTAGGTTAGGTTAGGTTAGATTAGGTTAGGTTGGGTTGAGTTGGGTTAGGTTAGGTTAGGTTAGGTTAGGTTGGGTTAGGTTAGGTTAGGTTACGTTAGGTTAGGTTACGTTAGGTTAGGTTAGGTTAGGTTACGTTAGGTTAGGTTAGGTTAGGTAAGGATAATTTGGTTAGGTTAGGTAAGGTTAGGTTAGGTTAGGTTAGGTTGGGTTGGGTGTTGGGTTGGGTTGGGTTGGGTTAGGTTGGGTTAGGTTAGGTTAGGTTAGGTTAGGTTACGTTAGGTTAGGTTAGGTTAGGTTTGGTTAGGTTAGGTTAGGTTAGGTTAGGTTAGGGTATGTTAGGTAAGGTTTGGTTAGGTTAGGTTAGGTTAGGTTGGTTTAGGTAAGGTTAGGTTAGGTTAAGATATGAACCGCGCTAAAACCGAGTTAAACAATGTCACTTAGTGAGATGCTGTGTTTTTCACCATTACAAGTCGGGAACTGCGATATCTAATGGGAAAGCGCATGAAACCGTCGTAATCTTGTAGAAAACATTGTAAAGTAGCGAATAAAACGTTTTCTAACGATAGAAGTGCGAAGGTTCGGTTAGTTTGAGTTATGTTAGTTTAAGCTAGGTAGCGTCGTGAAACCACCAAAAACGACGTCATCTAACGAGATAGTGTTGTTTTAATGCGAGTACGAAACTGCGACAGGTAAAATGTTGTGAAAGCACACAAAACGGCATGAACAAGCCAAATACTGCGTGTTCTACCGTTACAAGTGCGAAACTGCTATATTGTGATATTCTCGTTAAATCGCATGCAAGCATCGTGAAACCTTAAAGAACAATGTCATTTAGCGAGATACAGCGTTCTGTACTGCAATAAGTTGGTGAAAAGCTGTGAGGTTATGCAAATATCGTAATTGTGAACAAAACAGTGTAATAGAGCGTTTTTAGATACAAGTGCGATTGTTAGGTTAGGTTAAGATATGAACCGTCGTAAAACCGCATTAAACAATGTCAATTACTGAGATGCAGTGTTTTTCACCATTAAAAGTGGGGAACTGCGATATTTAATGTGAAAGCGCTTGCAACCGTCGTTAGGTTAGGTTAGGTTAGGTTAGGTTAGGTTAGGTTTGGTTAGGTTAGGTTAGGTTAGGTTAGGTTATGTTAGATTAGGTTAGGTTGGGTTGAGTTGGGTTAGGTTAGGTTAGGTTAGGTTAGGTTGGGTTAGGTTAGGTTAGGTTAGGTCACGTTAGGTTAGGTTACGTTAGGTTAGGTTAGGTTACGTTAGGTTAGGTTAGGTAAGGATAATTTGGTTAGGTTAGGTAAGGTTAGGTTAGGTTAGGTTAGGTTGGGTTGGGTGTTGGGTTGGGTTGGGTTGGGTTAGGTTGGGTTAGGTTAGGTTAGGTTAGGTTAGGTTAGGTTACGTTAGGTTAGGTTTGGTTAGGTTAGGTTAGGTTAGGTTAGGTTAGGGTATGTTAGGTAAGGTTTGGTTAGGTTAGGTTAGGTTAGGTTGGTTTAGGTAAGGTTAGGTTAGGTTAAGATATGAACCGCGCTAAAACCGCGTTAAACAATGTCACTTAGTGAGATGCTGTGTTTTTCACCATTACAAGTCGGGAACTGCGATATCTAATGTGAAAGCGCATGAAACCGTCGTAATCTTGTAGAAAACATTGTAAAGTAGCGAATAAAACGTTTTCTAACGATAGAAGTGCGAAGGTTCGGTTAGTTTGAGTTATGTTAGTTTAAGCTAGGTAGCGTCGTGAAACCACCAAAAACGACGTCATCTAACGAGATAGTGTTGTTTTAATGCGAGTACGAAACTGCGACAGGTAAAATGTTGTGAAAGCACTCAAAACGGCATGAACAAGCCAAATACTGCGTGTTGTACCGTTACAAGTGCGAAACTGCTATATTGTGACATTCTCGTTGAAGCGCATGCAAGCATCGTGAAACCTTAAAGAACGATGTCATTTAGCGAGATACAGCGTTCTGTACTGCAATAAGTTGGTGAAAAACTGTGAGGTTATGCAAATATCGTAATTGTGAACGAAACAGTGTAATAGAGCGTTTTTCAATACAAGTACGAATGTTAGGTTAGGTTAAGATATGAACCGTCGTAAAACCGCATTAAACAATGTCACTTAGTG